>NC_084598.1:11488500-11623500 GCF_033807715.1 Cololabis saira
AGACAGGGGACAGGAATAAAGACCTGCAAAGGGGGTCTTCTCTCAAGCCATTCATTTTCTTTTGTTCTTTTCACCTCTCACTCTCAATCTGCTCATCCCTACCACACTACCTCTCTGTGGCATTAGACCACTTCACAAAGTCTGGGCCATCCCAGCAAATGGCACGGACTGAATAAAAGTACCTCTGCAGTCATCCAGGGTTGCAAACAATGAATTTAAATTGCTGCTGAGACTCAGAGCTGCGCAGAGCAGACTATTTTAAAAAGTTACAATTACAATGAATTTGCTTTTAAAAAAAAAAAGGTTTCTGTGTTTTACCAATTCTAAACACTACCATTAAAATGAGTCATAAATATTCTTACATTAAGTATATATTTAAATGCTAAAGCTGGAGTGTACATAACCGATTCATTTATCATCCTACTTAAATTAGCTCCTCACCTTCTCCCTAAGAGTGACCCCAGACGCCCTTTGGAGGAGGCTCATTTTGGTTTCTTGTTTCCAGTGTCATTCTTTCTGGCAGTACCCACAATGTGTGACCATGGGTGAGGACTTGAATGTAGATTTACTCATATAACAGCTTCCCTTTCATCTGTATTGGAGGTGCAGAGTATGGCTCATTCAGACTCCAAGCCATTAGCCTCCCGTGTAATGACAATCCTATCTAGGACTTGGAGATCTCCTGGTATAGGACCCTAATAAAATGCTCCCAGAATGGGTGTCAAGATCAATCATTAACCTATGGCGAGAGTGTCCTGGTTCCAAGTGCATTTTTTTTTTAACTTCTTTATGTTCTAACATGCTTTTCAATGCAGACAAACTTTTACTAGCACAGACGTCCGACAACAGAACAGTGTTGGAGTTTGGATCAGTAAAACTGACAGCAGCTTCTGCAGGTGATGGGTCCACAGAAGGGTGTAGTTCAAATGCGCTGTCCCCATTGGCAAAGACCCAACCACCAGGTGTTCATAGATGAGTCTCTCTTCAAGGCCTACGTCCTGGGTAGGGCAAAGAATCATGGGATCCCAGAAGTTCTCATCATAAGGATGTTTCTGAACTGGCTCTTAATACATAACCAAACACTTAAATGTGCAGTCTTCCCAGGTACAACCGGTCATGATACAAACACACATAGACAGATACACACCCAGTCACACAAAAGATCTTAACTGTCATGGTGGCACTGATTGATTCCACTCCACTGTGTCCCCTTCTCATGTTTAGTGCTAATCGAATTCCCTGCTTGTGCCCCTCCATCAAATCAGACAGTGGAGTTTGTGCTGGCTGGCAGGGCCACAGAGGTGGGGATAATTATGATATTAATAAGGAGGGGGTCTGAGGGGAAACTTCATTTGTCCTGCTGCCTGCCACGAACACAGAGAGGGGTCAATAGCCTTTCCCAGCTTTTCCTACTTTAAAGAGGAGGAGAGAAGAATGAGATAATGAAATGACTAGTAAGGCAGGAGGGAATGCTGACGACCTTGTTTCTTCACAGTTATCAGTTTCTCCCCCTTACCTCTCTCAGCTTAGGCTACTGTGCTCTAGTCTCTGTCTCACATGAATACATTATTAATATCATCATTCACTGCAGTTACATTTTTCCTATTACATTAGTCCTTCAGAGTATAATGACTTTGGAACTACTTGAATTAGTGTTATGCTGGAAAATGAGTTGTCAGTGTAGTCTCTGTGATCATTCCACCACTATTAGACTTCAGCAATTTTAATTTATGGAATAATTCAAAGGTAACTTAATTGGACAGGCAGAGTGATAACTTTGTGATTAAGGAGAACGCTGAGCACACTTTGCTATGTAGTGCTGTCCATGGTGCTGAAAGTTAAATTTTGTGTGTGGCTGTTGTTGTTGTTGTTGTTTTCTCCTTGTTTGTTTGTTTTTTACTCTATTGATCCATCAAAAACCATCCAGCACTTTTTTTCCTCCAATGCATCAATACCTCAAGTCATTGCAGCAAGCACATCATGTGCAGGGGCCAACAAGATGTGCTCACAATGCTTTTCACACCTCGGCACCAGTCAAGACAGAGGTCTGGCTCACGCGGTTAATTGAATGAGTAATATTGAGGGGCTCCTTTGCTGTGCTGATCCATCGTTCTGTGTGCAAGTAAAGATACCGTAGTTGCACAGCGGTCATGCCTGCGGGCTAAAGTCAAACAGATGGATTCTTTATATCTGTCAGAGTCCTCTATTCATTTGGATCAGTTTAGTTGCCTCTGTGTTGTGCACCGGAAGACAGGTGCTGCAATCAGATTGGTCCAGGTGATGTGTGATGACGGAGCAGAGCTGTCAGGTGTACCTGCAACATCAGATGCGTCCAGACTATGCAAGGCTACGTAATGAATATTTCACTGGGATAAATCATGGATGAACCTTGGCACCATTCTGTTGATTTCACTGAGAGGGAAGAGTCAGGAAAACCTGGTGAGGTTTTAACTGGCTGTCTACAACCTCAGGGCAAACGGAGGCAGGAGCAATATAATTGCCTTTAGCTATGCAGGCTGTTGTTTGTATCAAATGGAAATGCACCTCAACAGAGCTCAGATCTATAGCATATGACTTTGACTTCACTGCCAGACTTTACTGTTAAATTCAAAACTTCAACACCAGACTTGGACGAGAACGGTTGGCATACATTGGGAGTGTATGTCAGTCTACATACCTGTCAGTGTCGCACACTGTTCGTGCGTTTGTGAGAGAGAGTGAGAGTGGGAGAGAGAGTGTGTGTGTGTGTGTGTATGTGTGTGTGTGTGTGTGTGTGTGTCAGAGAGAGAGGGAAACTTTGCCTCTCTGTTACTACACTATGGTGAGAGACCATGGTGCTCTCAGCAGCATGCTGCTGCTGGCAGGCCCTGACTCTCTGTGCCATGAGGAGAACAGCTGCTTCATGAACATGTCTGGGTATGAGCCATGTCCCTGTCCCACCCCCCACTCCCTTCTCCTCCTTGTGTGCATTCACACAGATATAGCCCATCTCCCATTAACCCTCTCCTTTACTCTGCTTTAATCACACACTTTGCTATCAAACTTTCTTTCACTCTTCCTCACACACCTCTGTTGCCACTCAGAAGGAAAATATGAACTTAGTTTTAAGTCTCCCTGTCTACAAAGCAGTTGCACTGGGGGCTTCTGACACCTAAACAAATAGAAGGTTAGTCTGTTGCTTAATTACTGGCCCCTGCTGGAGCACTCCCTCTCCCCACAATGAAAGAAAGAGAAGTTGAACAAAACCCCAGAGGCATACTGAACATTCTCTCCTCCTGGCAGTCTGATCCGTTCCTCCGTGCCTGCGACCTTTTCTGTGGGCTCGTCGCCTGGCCCACCAGCACAACCAATTATCACAAATCCCTCGCCGCATTTGTCTTGCCATTTTCACTCTGCAGCTGAGGAGGCGTGCGTGGCCATAGACTCACGCAGCCTCCTCACTGGCCTCAGCCCAGACGGGGAAACAGAGGACCACAACAGGTATGTGGTGCTTAAATAATTCAGTTCTCCTGAAAGGTTAAGACTTGGCCAGTAAGGCGAATCGACATTCATCCTGCTCAAGAGTCATGCACTCGCTTCCAGAAAGAGTAGCCATCGACATGTTTACATTTTGCGACATCAATATTGTTATCGACACCAATATTTTACATGATATTCTACTTTGCTCTCTGTTACCTGGTACGCTCAAATGAGTGCAAAGTATAGGCTCACTTGACAGCGCTGGAGGCAAATGTCTGTTTGATCATCAGAGCTGTAAAACTGCAAGCTTGTCAAAGAGTACTGCAGCAAACTTGGTATTTCCTTCTGCATTGTACTTCATGGGCTCTCTTTTCACAGTCATTTGCTGATTGTCCCATATGAGATGATAAGAAGTCCCTGTGGATTGCTCGGCCATGTTTACGTTTATGTCCTGCTTGTTTTAGAAAGCAGAGGAAATCAGTGAATCCACAGTAAGTGTAGTCTGCCTGTACCAGGGCATGGTATCCGTCTACCTGTGTGACTTTCAGGCTTAGGGCTGATGGCAGAAGTGTGCACGTATTTCACATCCTCCCAGAGAATACTGGTCACAGCTAATGACCAGAACTGTCTTATTTGTCCTGCCCTGATTACTCCTCTGAGCCCCAATTAGCTATGGATGAGAGCTGACATCCCGACACAATCACTTGGATGTGTCATAGAGGAAAGGATTGGACAGAGAAAGAAAGAACAGAGGTAAGAAGGGAAGATGGGGAAGCATTTGGTAAAGACAGAGAAGAGCAGGGAGGAGTTGGTGTGAAAGCTCTGGTGATACAAAGCTCCTTGTCTGAATCACTCTGCATTCAGTCACTTATCGATCTCCATTCCCCTTTAACCAGCTACCACTCACGGACATACAAGCCAACAGCCCTGATTGCAATTTCTATAATTGGTTATTTTTATCGTGAAAAGCTGTCTCTCTGGCGGTCTTGGCTGCATTTGGTCTGAGACGAGTTGATTTCTCTGCAGATTTAGAATGAAGAGACTAGATAGACCTGTTTATAGAATATGTAAGGCAAAAATAAAGTATTCAGCCAATGCGGTCTAATCAATTTAGTCATTGAAGCAAAAAGTGAAGTCTAGGGAGCCCCAGCAGTATTTTACTATGGATAAAAATAAAGTAATTTGTTTAGCTGTTTTACGATCGCAATCTCTGTCATAAGCATTTTCATTTGTGTATATCTTCTCTTTAACACCAGTCATCTTCTTTTTTCCCATCCTACTCTCTGTCCTGATGCCACCCCAATTCCCATTCCTTCATTCCATCCATCCATCCATCCATCCATCCATCCATCCAACGGTATTATTTTTCATTGCTGCTGACGTATATCTTCAGTATTGCTACGCTATCTGCTTACTGCAAGTTTGAAGGGGAAAAGATAGCTCTTTTTTTGTCTTGCTCCCATTCCCTCTCAGTAAGGGACGGTGGAAAAGTAACAACAAGGGCACATGTAGTCTTGAGAGTCAAACCAGAGAAGTAGGAGAGGGGGAGGCAGCGGGAGAGACGGGGGGAAGGCAAAAGTGTGAAAAGGTGGGAGAGAAGGGAGAAGAAGGAATGGCAGGTGGGGAGAAAACAAAAGGTGACGGGTGCTTTGAGAATGGGGATTAGAGTGAGAAGATTACAGGTAGGAGATGATATCATTTGGTAGAGATGAGAAGGAGCAAACGAGCAGTGCAAATCACCTGACGTTAACAAGCTGCCTCATAAATAACTGCAGCCGAGCGTGTGCTTAAAGCTGGATCTGGATTGGTCTGTGTAGTGCAAAGGAGGCGTAGTGCTTGCCTCAACATTATTTACAACCCGCTGCCAGTTTATATGGGTGTTCTCCTTTTGCCCCAGAGCTGAATATTGGCACCCTGTGTAGCTCCATGAGGGGGTATTTCTGTGTGTGTGTGTGTGTGTGTGTGTGTGTGTGTGTGTGTGTGTGTGTGTGTGTGTGTGTGTGTGTGTGTGTGTGTGTGTGTGTGTGTGTGTGTGTGTGTGTGTGTGTGTGTGTGTGTGTGTGTGTGTGTGTGTGTGTGTGTGTGTGTGTGTGTGTGTGTGTGTGTGTGCGTGCGTGCGTGTGTAAAATGAGATACTGTGGACTTCTTAAGATAGACATTCTCTTTTCTCACTATTGTTGTTTATGTTTAAATTTAATACAGATACTGTAGTAAAGTATGAGTAGGGGGTGATTAAAACATATTAAAGCGATTAGTATATCTGTTAAATGTAATTCGTTTTTTTTCTTGGAGGGCTTTAAACACCTAAAAGTAAATGTGTATAAACGTTGTGGTTTCACTCTGCCGAGGAAGCGCTCAAAGGAGAGTGGTTGACAGACAGTGCAGGACAGAGATGGCAGGAAGCTGGACTTCCTTTTTCTTTTTCATGCTCATATGGTTTGAGGTAAAGGGGGGAAATATACATCTCTATTTTAGCCTGCAGCCCATCAGCAGGAGAATGACTTTCACTGGCTGCTTTCTAAATATTACATGACTTCCTGATGGCAGTGTGCTGTCTGAGGCCCTGATTGGTTGGGAATTAACCTGTCCGGATAAATCAGCCGTTAACCCAGCTCTGTCCCGCCGTTCAAAGCTTTGTGTCCTCTCTTCCTCATTGTCCTCAGTATCCCCCCAGTTTAACCGGGCTCCTGTGCACCAGTTTTGCCCCAAGACCATTTTTCTACAGTGCAGCCCGTTTTGTGTGTGTACATTTTCTATATGCAGTTACTCTGCCAAAGCCGCCAACGTCATATGTGGCTTGGCAGGTGACAAATAGTTTTTTAATTGCTTGCACCAGGAAAATCATTAGTCTCTTCCCTTTCCTTGCTGGGACCAGGCAGGACGTGTGTGCAATAATAATAGCCTCGGTCCTGTTTTCTGTCAGCTACGCCTGTCCATTTGTGTGTACTTGTATGTTTGTTTGTGTATTTATGTGTATATTTAAGAGTGTGTGGCCATACAGAGGCAGAGTAAGGGTGGGCTAAATTGTCCAGAGTTGGTTTTCCTTGGTTGTATGGAAGCAAAGTGTGCTTGTCAACTCTGTTCCTGCCTCATGAAAGGTTTTTCTCATTGCTGTTGCTATTCCCAAGCCCCTGGGAGTGTGCTGTTTGTCTCTGTGCATGTGCATTTTAGTGCCTGTGAGTTTGTCTACCTCTGTGTCTGGCAGGCTCTGGCCCAGGCCATTGTGCTGTAGTGCATTACTGTAGCAATCCAGCGACACAGTCGCCAACGAGATGAAGCCGTCCAGTTTATGGAGCAACCTGCAAACTCCAGCTGCTTTTGGTTGGGATTGTGCTTAGTGGTGAAATATTGTATTGATTTTCTCTCCTTGGTGCCCTTGCCATCCCTGTGTAGATATGCACCAGTGCTCAGCATCCATTCCCTGAGAAAGGGGAGAGGGAGGAGAGAGAAAGAGGTGATGTTAATGTGACGCTACTGACCCCATTCGTTCACATGGAAAAGCCGTGAGGAATGTGAGGTGGCCAGATGGCAGAGGGGAATTGAGTTTGTGAGGCTCCGATTGCGTGATGAACCCTGTATTTGTTTTTGTTATACGGGTATTTGTTATCATTTATCACAGCGCCTGAAGGTGAAGTGTGCCTGCAATTGTGTGTACGCCTGGTACATGTGTGGGTGTGTATGCAACCTAAAAGGGTGTGCAATCGTGTGTTAATAAGCAAGTTAGATCTGATGTGGTTGACTCCTTCCCGCCTTTTTGCCCTTGCTTTGAATCCCAGTGGGAAGTCATGTTCAGCCCTGCTCGAAGGCCATCCAGATCCCGTCCTTCCTCTGCCTTCGGCCCACTTTTTCCTCTGTCCTTTCCTCAGACAACATGGGAACATTACATTTGATGTACTCTTGACTCGCCCCCAGCCACACTGCAGAATTTCAAGTCATGTAAATGCCTAATTATTCAAAAAAAGTTTAATAGATTAATGACAAAACTTTAAATTCTTATTATGTATTGTAAAAAACATTAGCTTCTGACCTTTCTGTGAATTTTAATTCCTGTGCTCATAAAATGTTCGAGCAATGAAAACTGAATTGAACCTTCTAGATCACCAGAGTTAATCATACCTTTAGGTATGCAGTACATCAGACATTAAAGTACCAGCATCCACACCACGCCTGCCATTGTCTGGTTTGCATAGTCACATGCACGTACTGTATAGCCTCAACAAACCATTGTGTAATTAGATGCTCAGTCACCTTTTTACTTTTCCTTATCATTACTTCAGTCACAACAGGGTGTTTTTTCTTTTCCGGCCTGACAAAATGTATGATGTAAGACTGCCAACATCTGACATATATATATATTTTTGATAACTGATGATTCCCTGTGTGCAAATTATAGACCTTCGGCCACTAGAACATAATGATTTCACTATGTTTCAAGTTTATGAAAGGAAAGGAAAAATGTATTTTTTATCCTCCACTATATTGCTCAGTTTTAAAGCTTGGGATGAACAAATTAATATTTTTGCAGTTTCGGCAAATAATTAATCAAAGTGAAACGGGCTAAGCCATGAATATGAAAATCTCTCCATTCATTTGATGCATTAATGGAGAGATTTTCAATGACCACCACCAGCAGAATCACACATTTATGGGATTGCTGGCTGGCTGAATAGCTGAAAGCCACTATTCTGTGGATGTATGTGTGCGTGTGTGCATGTATGTGTGTGTGTAATGAGTCTGTGTTATGCCACCCTATCCTGGCAGTGCTGAGACTGGAGAGACCCGGTCTCTTTCCAGATTCATCACTCCAGCTTTGTTTGACTAAGTAGTGCCATGGTGTATGTGTTGGAGAGGGCCTGACTGCTAACAGCAGCAGCAGTGCAGCGTATGTGTGGGTTGCCTGAGCCAGTGGGGTTTGGCACAGAGAGGCAGCATATGTACATGGCCAGCTTCCTTCCTCCTCTCCAATCTCTTGTCTCTCTTGTCTTTTTTTTTCTCTCTCTCTCTCTTTTCTGCCGTAGTGCAGCGCAGAACAGAGATCAAAGGGCATCGGGGATCATGATGCTACGGGCGGGGCAGCACACAGGGGTGCAAGTGTGTGCCTTCTAACAGAGGCACAGGCTTGCACCCCTCTTTTTCTTTTCAACATCTGGCAGATGATCAGAGAACATTTGGTGCAGCAGGTATTGCGTTGTGGCTGCAGTACGGCTCTGGTTCGTTCCCGAAGCTCTTTCCCGGGTTGGTCACTCACATCGCGGCCTGTAATTTCCCTACACAAACTCTGACGGTGCATCACATGTCAGGTGTAGCCATTTTTGAATACTTCAAACCAACAAGAGATAGACTGTCATCGTGCTGCTTAATAAAGAGTTAACCGTGTCCCAGATTGCCCCAACCAGCTGCTTCAGCCTTTAACAGTTACTCTCCTGCTGCCTGCTCTCCTCCTTGCCTCCTGAACCAGTAAATGAACACTCATTTGCAAGTTAGATAAATCCTTTGAATGTATTATTGATGCAAACAAATTAGCCTGCAGGCCCCAGACAATACCTAATGGAGCCTTGGCTTATGGGTGAGGTAGTTTCCAGTGAGGGCACTGTCGGTGTTCCAGGATTGATGCCTGCTCTTCTGCCCCGTAATTATTTCTTCTACAAATTATTCAGCTGTTCTGATGCAGTGTGGCGTTTAAAGCAGTGCTTCTTATTGCAGTCTATGTGATTCCAGGCCTCAGCTCAGCGGCATTCATTACTTTATTAAAGAAAAAATAGAGAGGCATGAGCAATTAGATAGCTAGGATAAAGTCACCAGAATGAGGAGATGTGCAATTATTCAAGTTTATGCATGCTACACATGATTCAGTGGGGTTTCTGTCGATGTTGCTTTTTCAAGGATAGTCTCTTATCTTGTTTGCTGCATATAAACATATCCACACGTTTTAACAGCCCCGTATACACCTGTTCTTGTGTTCACTGAGATTTTAACGGACTCTCTTTTGCAAATGTGTGTAAAAACACCAGCAGACTATCTGTGGTCGAAAGGAGACATCTGGACCCGTACACACGCAGTCAGACAGCGACCGGGAGAAGGGAGTGCAGTGTAGCTGGCAGGGGCCTGGCAGGACGAGAATGGAAAGTGAGAAGCAAAACTGAGACACGAGATGAGAGAACGCGGGGTCTACCATACTGTCCTCAGTGATTAGGAAGCAGTATTGATCAGAGGAGGTAAGGGGGAGGCAGGCTGAGAGGGGGAGGTGGAGAACAGGCCCTAGAGCTTGGGCCCCAACTCTCTGGTGGTCTCTGCACTGTTCCGCTCCTGCAAGCTGGCCAAGGCCACTGGGAGATTCATCAAAGGGTCTTATCCTGGTATCTGGCCCAGCTTCAGGCACACAAATACACATATCAGTGCATAAATACACGATCCTCTGGCCTTTGAAACAAGCGCTCTTTTTGATGACATCATTTCCCATTTTGCTCCATTGTTAGACATCGGAAATTGAAGCTGATATGTTAGTAATAAGATCCTGAGGACAGCCAGGGCCTCCCGTTCTCCAGTGAAGTTCACTTGTCTTGTGCAGTGCTAATGCAGTGCTACTGGCTAAAAGTTTTAGAGCGTCCCCTTTTTTTATAGTGAAATTCAAGATGTTCAAGTCCAATGAAATAACTTTGAATGGTACAAAGTTAAGTGCTGAGCTGCCCAAGAAGTAAAAAAAAAAAAAAAAAAGGTGAGGTTACCCAAAACTGAAAGATAGTGTACATTTCTGAATAATAAATCAGTGTGTGACATCAACTGTCAACCCCGGAGGAGAAAACGTAATGATCTGGGGCTGTTTTGCTGGATCCAGGGTTGGTGACTTGTTCCAAGTGAGAGGCATTCTGAACCAACACGGCTACCACAGTACTCTGCAGCACCATCCATTACCCTCTTGTACAGTATGCACCTATTGCTCAGGGATTCATCTAACAGCAGGATAAGGACCCAAAACATGAGTCCAAGCTATGCCAGGGCTACCCTGTGTAAAAAGAACTAGATGGTAAGCTCGAAAAGCATGAAATGGCCACCTCGGTCTCCAGACTTAAACCCCATGGAGCTGGTTTGGGAGGAACTGGGCAGAGGAGTAAAAGACAAGCAACCTACCTGTCACACATTTGTGAAAACTTTTGCAACAGAGTTAGGAAGAACTTCCCAAAGAATGTTTGATTTCCATTGCAGAACGAATGCCAAAGAAATAGTGTGTTCAGCTGCTATCTCTGCCAAGGGAGGCTACTTTGATGAAAAAGTTTACACTATATTTTGGTTTATGAATTGATTCTATGATTTCTTTTTTTCTCTTTTAAAATCTATTGTTTATATTCTGTGCCTTCATTTCAGACCACAATAAGACTGTATACATTTTACTAACAAACTGGGAAAAAATAGGGTATTCTAAAACTTTTGACTGCAGTGTCTAATGTATATAGATTATTTTTATTTTCTCACATATTTTCATTAAAATGGTCAAAGCAAAATGTATTTATTTATATTTGAAAACTTTTAAATGCTATGTAATCAAATAAAAGTGTTGTTAAAAACATTAAGGCAGTAAAAGGCAACAAAAAAAACTAAATGGGCACGAACAACCAATGAAATACAGTAGAAAAGCGAGCAAACAATAAGTTTTATTAACTTTTTTTTTGTTTCCAAGCTATGACTTGAAGGTGTTTAGTGTCTGACCAATGTTTGTATGACGAGGTAAACTGTTCCAACAATTTGGAGCATCCTCTGCACAAGCTCACTCAGCTTTATGTTTTAATCCGGGTCTTGGGACATCCAGGCCAGTGCTCTCAAAGAGGCGTCATGTCCAACTTGAACAGTATGCAGTGAAATCATAAAATCAATTTAGAATCATAGAGGGAGCCAGTGAGGGATGACTCTGGAAAACCTTTTCTCTGAATGTTCATCATCGATCTACAAGATGTTCTTGGCCTTGGTCTCCTGTTGTTTTTGAACGAATGGGCCCAGTCCTGCACCCCTGCACCCGTCCACCCCCTCCAACCCCCGCTTTCTCCTTTTAAACACACTCACAGAACCAGGTGAGCGTCAGTCGTAAAGGACAGCAAGTCTCATTCATACAGTAAACAGGGCAAAGCACCAGCACACATCAGCTGATGGCGATGACGTGGTTCTGTTTGTTGCTGTGTCCAGTACAGAGTGAGTTTAGAGGGAGTATTTATTACCCGGCGCTCTCTGTGGGCCGGGGCTGTGTTAATGCATTTTCTCCTTTAAGTCTTTTTCCTCCTGCGCCCTTTCCCTCTGCCTGCTTTTCAGCTGACTCTGAGCTTTGGCAATCTTATTTGCCTTTCGATCCAGATCAATCTCTGTCTTATCTACAGCTCCTGAATCATAAACATTTCATAAGCTCAACCTTGGCAAAGACAGGCATAGGGGGTGGGGGAGTATCAGAAGACTGTGGAGGTTAGTTGATACTGGACTTCACTCACGCTGAAGAAGTTGTTGAACTCTGCCACTCGGTACGAACCAGCGTCCCGCAGAGCTGTCGCTCGCCTTCAGTGAGAGACGCGCGGCAGTGCCAGTGTCTGTGTGCGCCCTCGCACTAGCATGCACACTTGTATAAACTGGGTGTGCCTGGTGCATCTGTGTATAGGTGTGTGATGTATTATTCATAAGAAGAAGAATTCATCTCAGTAAGACACCTTCAACAATTTGGAGACGTGGTGTGCTTAACGGCTTAATGTATTTGCTGCAATTTGGCTCTCCTCTGGCTGATTAACGCCGGCACTCCGGTCCTTGCTGTGTTTTGCCTCACGAAGGATTAGGTGTTATAAGAAACATGGCTTCCAAGGGAGTTAACCTGACAATTTCAGATTTGAATGTCTTTCAGAATACTCACAGCCATTCATTTTCCGACTCACTGTTTAGGTACTGTCATATGGCGCTCAAATAAGTGAGAGCTTTTCCTGGGCATTTGTGGCCCTATGCATTTAAATTTGAGGACACACTTTTGTCTCTATGTCCTCTGATTTATCGTCCTTCTCCATTTTTTTGCGAGAAAGCAGGTTCAACTTTTACTCCTTCTGCATGTGAGTGTTTCCAACAGCCGAGCAGTCAGCAAAGTGCCACCTCAGCACCTGTGCTTTAATGATTAATACCATATTGATGGTCTCAATTAATTTCCTATTACACCACCAGAAGGCTGCGGTTGCTCCATCTCTGTCACAGCCCTGCACTTGTTTTGAGAAACTTCTTTGTGGCAGCTGCTGGCTGGAGATAGTACCCTCCTCGCTGGCTCCCACACGCGGTTCTGCAAAAAAGCCATACCAAGTGTGCACATGTGCAATCACACACCAGTATCTCACAGAAACACACACACGCACTATTACACGCTTTTTGCCTCCTCAAATTTCACACGGTTGCACACAGATTAACAAACAAAATGCAACTCTTTCTTTTTGTTGAATCACTTTAAAGGAGACTTGTTGTGTTTTTACTCACAACGTTCTGCAGTGATGAGAAAACACCACAAAGACGCCGACATCCAGCTCCACCCCTGCATGATTTCACAAACCGCCACTTTCACCTGATTCTGTGATAATGCACAACCCCCTGTGTTTTGCATTTGAACCTGGTGTGATATATAGCACTGCATTTTAGGCCATTTCCTGGAGCCGGTGCTTTGATTCATGCATAATCCCCTCCCCTGCAGTGTTACATATTTCTAACAGTGTGTAAACTACTTATTCATTCCCATGATGATCTCGGTCTGAGCCGGGGTTTGACGACACATCCCCATGACCGTAACTATCCGCGGACTCGGGATCAACTCGCAGTAAACACTGCCCCTGTGGAGAGGCTGAGGAAATGCTGCTTGTCGATCAGATTGGCAGCTCTTTGATGGCGCCTTTTCCCCCTGTCTCTTTTCATATCCAAATAAAGCAGCCTCTTATCTCTAACCACTCTGTACTTCACCCCATAAACCCCTCTATCTCTTTCTAATGTGAACTGTTTATCTCAACCTCATTCTTTCATTCTGTCTCACCCCACAACTACATGCACTGTCTTTATTTTTCTTTTTTTTCCCGTGAAACTAATATACACTGTTGGTTGCTAGGAAACCATCTGAGGTTAACCCCCCCTCCCCAAGGGCAGACGTTTGATTACCCATTGATATGGTGTGTGTGTGCATGCAGACACGCATGTGTGTGCAGCAGCCAGTGTGTGCGTGTGTGTGTGTCTCCGGAGAGAGGTCTTGCCAAGCTAAGCTCAGGGTCTGCTCCATTATTCAAACCCGTAATGATAACGAGCCCCTCACCACATTTGACAGAACACACAGGCTCAGCAGTCCTGTGAACATTGCTGTTATTGTTGTGTTTAAACCTTCTGATGCTTTTTTTTTTCTTTGTTTCGTTTTGCGAAGCACACAACGATAACTACGAGTACATATATGTTCAAAGAGCAATCGATGGGGTCAGTTTTCTGTTGCAGCCGCTGTTAACAGAGAAACTGTGTCATCTATTGTTGTTAAGTGAGCGAGCGTAGAGGCGAGTCGCGGCCAGGTTGGCATGTCGTGCAGCTGGACACACTTCAGTCCCCCTTGTAAGTCCCTGTTTAGAAATGCACCAGCACAGCTCACTCCCCCTGGCTTCTCCTGTGAAGTCCTGATTTGCTCACAGACATGGGCAGAGGCACATAAATAGTTTGCCTTGTCCACTGGCACGGGGGAAGAAGGCGGCACACACACAAGCGCATCAGAATCAGCACTGGCATGACAGGAAGTGAGGAGGGCGAGCAGAGAGAAATGACATTAGCCATGTTTCCCTCTCCAAATGAGTTGCACTTTGCCTCGAGAGGAAGAGAGGAAAATGAGAGAGCATGCAACTGGAAGAAAAAACTCGGAGAAAGCTTAGAGGTTGAGAGGTTATTGTGAAGCAGAAACAAAATAAAAGAAGCGTGAGGAGGGAGCACACGGTTGAATCCTTCCTGGGTTACACTCATCTTTGACTCTATGTCACTGGTGTGGCCACTGAATATTAGGACCAGTGCCAAGGGCTCTGTCAGGGCCATTACAGCAGCCGGATGGGCTCCTGATGGCCCTTTCTCAGCTCGCCCCTGGCCAGCTCGGCCTCTCCCGTGGGACAGCCACAACTAATGGAGAGGGTAGTGTGCTCTGCAAGGGCCTTAGGATGAATAAGTAGGCTGTAAACTGTGAGTTGAGTCGTGGCGGCTAAAGGGCCTTCAATGCCTCACTGCCCGGCTTACCGCCTGACTTACTGCCTGCCTGCTTGGCATCTAAAACGCTCCTCCATATTCAGGCTCTGAATACTGGCCTTTTGCACTTTTATTGTAATGCTGGCAGACGCTTGGCACAGCAACAAATGCACTCCACCTTTCACTGTGGTGTGCTGCACAACAAGATATTCCAAAGTTGGAGTTGGGAGGAGCCACACGAGACACACAGAAAGAAAGTAGCGGAGCTGTCTTTCGTGGTCACTCGCAGACACGTAGAACTGCAAAAGGCACTCACATATAAGCACGATTACACAAGTGTGCACACACACACACACACACCCACACACACACTTCGACTTGCATTCCCCCACACAGAGTGAAGCAGTTCTGCCCCTCTAAGCTGAGTTATTTAAAGCCCCACTCTCAACTCCATCGGAGTGATTATGTGCTGCTGAATTAAACATCACAGGCCTCAGCCCCTGGCTTCCTCTGAAACACGCTCAAACATGCTGGCCTCTTCCTGTTCCTCAAAAGTTTCAAGCTCTGCCTTTCATATCTCCCAGCCCATACATGAGGTAGTGGAGGTAAAGAGGCGGGGTGGGAATCTTCACTAAATCAGGTTCTCCTGGAGTACCTCTTGCTCTGCTGTCCTTTTCACAGCTTACAGATAGAGGTCTTGCAGATAATACGTAAAAATAAAATAAGTGAATTAGATACGGTAAACCCTCTCTCACCACTGGACTGACACCCACCCCAGTCATGATTGGTTGTTGTGTTGCAGCTGGTGAATACAGTTATTCCTCGGCATAACGCGGTTCACTTTTCACGTCTCGCTGCTTCACAGATTTGCATTGTGTTCTGCATTCTGATTGGCTAAACAGTCTCCCCGCTTCTGCACTTCCTGTGTGGCAATAACATTACGGTTTAATATGTACTGTACATATACATGTACATAAAACAGCTTGAGGATCTGCACCGATTCTCCCGTTCAAATCCAATTACTCGGGTCGCGGTGGGGCGGTGTTGATATCCACAATTTGAAGCCTTGTATAATAATTGTAAAAAAAAAATAAAGGTTACTACTTCACGGATTTCACCTATCACGGGTTCTTTTTGGAACGTAGCCCCCGTGAAAAACGAGGGATTACTGTACCTGGATGCAGTTGGCTGTGGACTGTAGCTTTTAAGTTGAACATTGACTCCAGACGTCCCAATCCAGTTATCTATACACGAACCCGGCGACCGGTTTGTGTGTGCCGCCATCTTGCGGCGGCGCCATTGCTGCGGTGGCAGGTGTCAATCTGCCACCGCACCGCTGTTATTGTAACCTCTACACAGCATCATGAATAGCTGGATTGATGATGTTAGACAGTGGCCTTCCATAAATAATGAAGGTATCTTAAATTAATGCTGATGTTAATTTATAAATAATGATTTGTTTGAGCAATAAGCAGGAAAGAATAGAGGAATAGGGAGATAAGGGAGTATATGATTAAACACTGTAATATAGCATACATTACGTGTGCTGAAGTTAGAAAGCTAGCAGCGCGACATTTAATCATTATGGAAAGGCTACGTGATTTAAAAAAAACAACAACAACAACACCTGTTTATGTTTTATTTTATTTTAGGTATCCAAGAATATTTTATTGATCGCCTGGCGTCCGATGACCAAAAAAAACGCAATTACAGGTCTCTAATTGAAGGGCAGAACTATCTCAGCTCCGGATGATACAGAATACATACATACATAACCCCAATCTTCAGATAAAACTAGTTTGTTCAGGAAAAGATATTAACTCTATTTGTAGCTGCACAGGAAAAAAATAATCTCACGAGGAAAACTAAAATATTGCTCACGCCTCGGAGCCTGTTCAGCATAATATAGCAGTAAAAAAAAAGAAAAGAGAAGTAAGAGTAATACAAAACATGTACTGTATGTTGTACTATTATACTAATTTATTGAAACACATGGCGAGTCAAACATTTACCAAAGCAGCTGCCAAACACTCCTAAACAAGGTAGCTGAAGACGTCAGTTGTGCCGAACTGCGGCAGTAAATCCTAACTAAAGAGTGCAGCTCCGACGAGGAGCTCCACTCTTTAGTAGGGATTTCTTATGGACCCAACCCGTTAATAATCATTATTTTCTCCATATACCACTCCCTGGCTCCCTTGTTTAAGGTATCCTGGTAAATTCCAGTTCCTTTCCAGCAGTTTAAAAACTTTTGTTTGCGTTCTGTCTGTTCACTTGGTGAAACAGAAAAGTAGTTTTGAAAACCCGTCCCGTCTTTATTCGCTATCAAAACAAATGCACGCGATGGGACAGGAGTTTTCCGATGATAAAAACACATTAAGAGAGCCTGGCGAGGAGCGGAGCCGCTACCGCAGTAATGGCGGCCGCTCGACATCCGGTTTTTGCTGGATTCGTGTATAGTTTGAACTGGGAGTATTTAAACACAGTGTTTGTCATAGCAGATCAAGACATCCAAACAGGGGTCTAGCCTAGCTCACCACACGTGTGCTAGTGTGCCTGTGTGCTCATGCACCGCCTGTGCATTACTGTGCCACTGTGTGTCGGCACGAAGCAAGACACCATCCAGCCGCCCCCACACTCCAAAACACACCCTTTGGCGGTGAGCGATAAAGGTTCTAAACAAAGGCAAGAAGTCCTGCGACTCGCGGAGGTGAACTTGCAGCTCCACGGAGGCAGTTGACCTTGAAATGAGCAGCGGTGTTTAGGGATAGGCGGGGGAAGGCAGTGTTTAAGAGTGCAACCTCGGTGCCAGAGGCCAGGAGGCTGCCTAATGACTGCCACACCACGCTATCCATCACCGTGCCTCTGCCAGGGCAACTGCCCCCGCACAGCCAAGCATGCACGGCTTTAATCACCCATCGAACCCTTTCAGGGGCTTATGAGTACTTTACACCAAACGTGGATTTCAACACACAGGTGTTTTCCTGTGCACATGAAACTGCAGAGACATATGTGAAGATCCTCTCAGCAAATCCTAATATGCATTCCTCACACAAACAGCATGAATATGCAGCCAACGCACCCAGACTCACAGCTCATTGCACTCATTCGGCATGCATACTGATGAACGTACACCTCCTAACATACAGAAATCTGCCTCTTGACGCTCATTCACATGCTATTTATAATTTAATGTAGGCAGACGGAAATACAACGGCTCGGCTACACTCATAAACAAAAAATACACCGATATACATCCCTGAGCTCTTTGTTTATGATGTGATGCAGAATGTTTACGACAAAACAATGGACTGTTTCTGCTTTCATCATAATTTCATTGAAATGGATGTCCCCATAGCTTGCTAGCTCAAGAACTGTCTTATTTCTTTCCTCTTTCTCATATCTTCTCGTCAGAATCGAGGCGGAAAGTTAGGCTTTCCCCTTACCTGGGCCCATGTCTGCTCTTTGCTCTGATGGGATTTGAAGCCCCCACTCTTCAGTATGTTGTTTTTTTTTATCACAGCGAAACAAGGTATCCCTGTGCTCTCTCTGGCTCATGCACGTTTCGTGAAGCATCCCCTCTCAATTAAGATCCTTTCATGTTAATGGTGTTCTTATCGCTCCTGTGCACAAGTTGTGAAAGCGAGGCCTGCTACAGTAGGGTAAAATCATGGAGTAGAGCTGCCTGAATGACAATACGAGCGCTGTTACCCTCGTTCTTTTTATTTCCATCTGTGTCTTCTCTGCAGATCTCTATCTCAAATCCTGTCTTACTCCCTGGCCTTTTTTGTTGCTAATGAGCTACGGTAGGCTGTTAGGGGAGCCGCTACATGGAAGAGTTCCAAGGGAAAGACATATTTGTGGCAGGGTCACCGAGACTTAATGAGACATCGGACACATTCTTGACCACTCACAGCAGATTCTTCCAATCGAGGTACTTTGTACTTGGGTGTCAGTTAGTCACACCTCTGCTCCTGCACTCACTATCCCATACGGAGCACGAGCTGGAAAGGTCGCTATGTGCGTCTCCACCAAGATCTGACTCGTCTTTGTCTTTAACTTCATTAGCGATTCCGTCTCTGCTTCTCCCTCCTTGTCTTTGGAGTAAAAACAGGGCGTATGACTCCAGGACGAGGTAGGCAGTCACTGGGAGATCGTCTGAGCTCTGGCTGCCTTTAAGTGCGTGGGTGCCAGAGAAACCTGTTGCCAGGCTACAACAGCACCTTTATCCTTCGGTTGCGATGGCGATGTCTTGTGTTTCGCACATGCCTGTCTGTTCAAATGTGTGTGTAAGTGCTGGCACACTCCCTTTTTTTATTAGGGTGTGAAACTGTTTGTGCTTGGATCCTGTAAATGCATGCATGACTTTGTGTTTTGGTGTGTTTTTTTGTTTGTGAGCTGAGATGGTGAAAGGAGGGACAGGAAGGTGCTAGACCACCCACTCAGCAGGCCTCCCGCCCCCGCGGCTGACTCCCCAAGACTCTGATAGTAATTAGCTCAACGTCTATCCGTCTGTTCAAGGGATGCGCAGAAAACATTAACACAACGCACCGACGTCTAAATGTTGGCTAGACACAAGCAGACGCGATCATTCATTCTGTCATACATGTGAACGGTTGGCACACACGTTGATAAGAAAACAAGCCTCCATGAGTGTGCATACACTGTGGGCCTTCGTATTTATGTGGGATTTTATACCCTGATGGTTTTGTTTACTGAATAAGATTCTAAAATCTTTGCCCACCACAGGTTTCTGCAACTGCTCTCCAGTTTTCTCCAGCACTGCGGAAATAAGGCTGGAAAGCTGCCCTGAGACCCACATGGGAAATGAGAGAAAAAACAACCAAAAGACTACATTACACAATTAATCAATAAGTTAATGAGATCTCATTTTCTCTAGAAAAGACTATCCAGGCAAAAAGTTCCCCCTCAGCCTTTTCCCTCTCCTCTTCGGAGAACCAACTCCTGGTATTACACTGTGGAAAAAAGAAAGCAGCCAGCAGGAAATTAAATTAAATTACCATCCTGATAGATTTATGTGGCGCTTTACATTTTCATTGTGTTGTTTTCCTCTCAGAGTGGAGGTAAGCCTAAGTTGGTAGAGAACTGTTAAATATGTTGTAAAAGTGAGAGGAGAGAAAGAAGTAAAACAGGACCGGGGAAGGAGAGCAGAAGTTCTAGACGTTTTTGTTTTTTTTTGCCTCTGGCTCCCTTGACTGTTTACAACAGATTTCCAGCAGCAAAAAAACCCAGCATGACACAAAAAACGACTTGTATTTGGATGATCCGTCGTTACTGCCACATGGCCAGGTTCTCTGCATAGAGCGCATCAGTGTGTGAATGCTTGACATGGGAAAAAGTACAACCGGGAGTGTGGGTGTGGAACGCAGGAGATGGGCTTCCAACTCGCCCCGGTGTGTCCTCGTGTGTGTGCACAAACTTTAAATGTCTGTTAACAATATGATAATGAGTTTGTCCTTGCCCAATCTGTTTCCGTGTGTCCGTCCGTGCGTTCCCACTCCCACCTGCACTCACACACCCGCACACATTTGTGTCGGCTCATAATGGAACGCCGCTCTCGACATTCTGCGCTCTCATTCCAAGTAAAGATTGAGGGCATCTCTTGGCTATTGACACAGCTGGTGGTGCCATCTGGGGGGCATCACACACACCGCCTGCACCATCTCCATCCAAACAGAGCAGCAGTCATCACCTATAGTGCCTGTGCCCATGACAGGAGACGAGGAAGGCAAGGGAGATAAAGTATGGTAGTGTCCGACTCGGGCTGGTGGTGGAAGTGGAGGGGGGTTGGAGGGGGATTCATCCTTCTTCCTGAGACTGCTTTACATACCATCCATCTACGACGGCCCGGTCACATCAGGGATGGTTGTTTATGTATTTAGGATGTTTTCACTGGAGTGTTTGTGCATCTGCGTTGCTCAGCCACACCCCTGTCTGATGTAACAGAGGAGCCGAGGTGAGGGGGGGGGGTGGGCCAAGGCTCAGATTAATGGTTCACATTGAGAGGGAGCACAAACCTACGGCAGGGGTACCTTGATTTATTTACCACTTAGCAATGATGAAGCTTCAAACCGCAGTCATCCACTAGTCCCGCTGTTTTTCTCGGATCGAACCCGAAGCCGGCCCGTTCCGCTCCTGCGTCTGGTTCAGCACGCACACGCACGTGGGCGTAGTTTTAGTGCGCTCACAGCACTCGCATAAATAAACCGAAACATTTGTACTCCATACGTCTTTATATTTGGCAATGCGTGGGTCAGTTTTATTTAGACTGCTTTCCATTATTTGGTGTATTTGTGCGTCGGCTTAGTGGCAGCCGGATGTTGACGCAAACCGGGGGCTTTCCTTGTACTTGGCAATGAAAGCATCCCATGATTACGGAAGTGGATTTATGTCATTCACACCTGCACAACATTCCTTCAAATACCACCTATTATTAATAAGCTGTCAATTTAGGGAATTTGCGGAGATAATTCTGTAACAATTTGCAAGCAGCAAATAGTTGAGTTTTGACTTGGTAAATACTGGCGGAGTTAATTGAGGGCATCGTCTCTCTGTGTGGGAGGATTTGACAAAATGCCATAAGTGGGTTACATGAGCACACGTCGTAATTAACACACATGCACATACAAGTGCACAAGTAAATGAGTACACACATCCAATCACGTACACATTTAGAGATATAGAGATAGAGACAGTCACATAATGACTGAGATTATTGCCTTGTTTCTGATCCCAGATTTGTTCTGCTGCCTGGCTATGTTTAGGCTTGCGTGTTTCCTCTTTACTTCTTTGGGCTTTGTTGTCTGTGTGAGAGATCCCATGCAGTGTTTTAAATTCAGCAACATTTACTTCACAACAGCCAGCTTATTTTTTTCTCCCCCCGCTTAAAAGCACTCACATCTGAACCACAGCATCTTTGTGCAACTCCAGCTCTTTGCCTTTTATATCCTTAAGAAACCATGAAACAGGCACCCGTTTCATCATCTCGTCTTACCTTCACCGCACTCTGTTCTCCCAACAGAATCCTGATATCGTGCTCGTCCACTATTTGAATGTTCCGGCCATCGAGGATTGTGGGAAACCATGTGGGCCGATCCTGTGCTCCATCAACACGGACAAGAAGGAGTGGGCCAAGTGGACCAAGGAGGAGCTGATCGGCCAGCTCAAGCCCATGTGTAAGTATTTGAAAACTGCTGCACAACTACGCTTTCATCATTTCTTGTCACTCCAGCCTCGGCATTTACTCGCAGCCTTTGATATAAATGACTTCTTTTCACTGCTAAAAAGACATTACAGGGTTGTACACGTGAAACACAAGCGTCAATGTATAGATGGGTGGAACATTTAGCTCAGCGCTCCTACGATGTTACATGAGTGTCCTCTACCCAGAGCTGTGTGCTAGTAGTCCCAGGTCAAAGTTCAGCTCTTCCCCTTGACCCCCTGGCACCAGGCCGGCCACTAGGACAGCAGCTCCCCTCTGTCTGGACCGTGGAGGCCGCGAGCTGGTTATTGATTGGTGTTGAGGCACGAGAGGAGGAATATTTGACTCAACAGAAATCACCTTACACTCCCTCTCTGGCTCTGTCTGCCTCCCTCCATCCTGAATGGATCATTCCCCGTTGTTATTACCTGTACCACTGCTCAGTCTAAAAGCACTATGTACCAAAGCACTATGTGTTTTTATGAGTATCTATACATCTGGGTGAAGACTGAGGCAATGTTTTGGAAAAAAGCAAGGGTTTTGTCTGATGATGATGACAACAGCCCAAAGGGGACTTTGTGGGGCATTGAAAATCTTTCAGAGAGCTGTTAAGATGCCATTAACCACAAGGCTGTGATTTGGGTGTGGGTGTGTGTGTATGTGTGTGTGTGCGCTCGCGTCTGTGTGTGTGTGTGGCAGAGGCCAGCAGAGTTGTGACGGATATTCTGATAGCCAATTATTGGTGATGTGGCCAGGTGAAGAGGAAGGTGTCAGCAGCTTTACCAAGCACACACACATGCCGGCTGCATACTGAATAAGCAGTCAAGGCCATCACCGCAGCCATCTAAGCTATATTGTTGCCCCTCATCACTGCATTAGTTTTAGGACATTTTAACATAAAGCCTTAGCTCGGGGCAGTGACTGAGCAACAAAGGCCTTACTGTATTCATTACATCTGTGGCTTAATGTAAAAATCAAGCACCATTTGCAGTAATGTGTGAAGTCATTAACTTTGGCAGTTGTTGGGACAAAGAGGGTGAGTATGAGATGCCTTCTAGCTGCCAGGCTACATGAGGGGGCTACATAAAGAGCAAGTAGTCCCTATTCTGCTTTCTATCTCTGCTTTTCTGTCTTTCTTCTCCTGTTTTCTTTTCCCTTTCTCTGGGAGAATCCGGCAACATGAAGTCAGCAGTGGAGCAACATTGCCATCTAGTGATTCTCTGCGATGACAACCTCTAATCCTAATGAAGGGAGCGCACAGTTGCGTTAAAGTCATGGTGTACTAACCAAGTGTTACTTAATCTTAAATGATACACTAGCTCTTACACCATGCTACACTGCATTATACCACACAGTTCATCCATAACAGACTGATCTCAGTCTTTTTTGCATTCAATCTGTGTATTTTTTTATATACATATATATTTAATCTATGTGTATCGCGTATGCTGAACTAGATAAACTAATTGGACAAATTTTCTTTCCAACCTTGTCAGGATGATGAAAAACCAATGAAGTTTGCAGTTTGAGTATTGAATGCTAAAAGCAAGATTTCAGGAGTGTGTGTAATGTTGAGGCTCATATACTTACCCTTTTCATAGGATGATTTTTGTCAGCAAATTCTTTCATGTTCAATAATTATTTTTACACAACACTGGCAACTTTTGTAATACAGTGTCCCCCCCCTTTTGACCTCCTCTTCTCTTTTATGATTCTCTTTATGATATTTTGCTGCACAAACCATTTAACACCTCTAATGGTACAACAACAACAAAGGAAAAATGTGGATTTCATGGATGAGTTGAGCTTATTCTGTCTCCTGACAATCAAAAAACCCCACACACGCTCTCCGTCTAAAGCATTTTCACATGCACAGATGCTCACACATAGTAGTCCAAGTGTAAGCCCTTTGAAACAGCCCCATCTGACCTAGTCATCCTTAACGCCCTGTGGTGTTTGACGGAGAAAAGAAGAAACGGGGGTGGGTTGGAGAGGGGGGGGGGGGGGGGGGCGGGGGCGAGGAGCAGGGCATCACTACTCAGTCACGAAACAGTTCCACAGACAAGACAGCCAGTTTGATTCACCCTTTTGGTCTAATGCAATAAACACGTAGCACTGCACAGCTATGCCCCTGGCCGGCTGACAGCGCATGAGCAGCTTTAACAAACACTCGCACAGACAGAAGGCTGGTCTCCGGGCTTGGCGGATAGAACCGGAGAAGAAAAGATCAAGGCGAGACGGACAGAGCTGGCCTGGTGTAAACTATTGTACTCAGCTGTCCCATATCGGGCCCAGTGGTGCAGAGCCAATCAGGTGGGGTACGCCCTACAGATCAGCTGTGTTCATCATTAAGAGCTGTGCAACACTGCCCATTACAGGATGCAATCAGAGCGATCACATGACCCGTTTGCTGTCCGTTTCCTCCACCACTGGTGCCTGGGATTAAACCCGGTGGCGCTGCTTCTGTCATGTCTGCTTTGGAATATAAGGCTCAGTGAGAAGAGCAGACAGGCAGACACGGTGGTAACTGTACGTCAACAACACAGAGCCTCCAGGGGTGACATTCGTCTAGATGAGGAGGGCTGTAGCAATCTGGCATGAGGGATTAGGGCAGAGAGGAGACAAGATTGTTTGGACAAATAGGCACAGCGCTGCTTGCTGGATGTGAGTTGTGGCATTAGGGTCTCACTTTAGCTGTGTTTCTGAGTCAGAATGGACACTTGTCTGTCAAGATGTCACCTTGCTGTCTTTGTCACGAAGGGGAAGGTATGGTAGCATTTGCAGTACGCCAATGCCCTCGTTATCTCTTTATTAGTAATACGGGCGTCATCTAATTTGTGCTGTTTGCCTTTTATCCGTCAGGGGGTCAATAGTACTGACGCACCGTTTAATGGGATCTCCAGACACAAACAATTATTTGTGGGGTTGTTAAATAGACAGTTGATGAAACTTTTCTATCACATTTACTTTCCCTTTTTCTTCAGCTCCCTTAATGCGGATTAAATACTGAATAAATCTGACTGGATGATGTCTACAGTGAGGCGTCTGGGGCACGTATGATCTGGGCTTGATCACAGAAGCTCTGCTGACATCTGCTGGTGACCAGCCTGTAATCTGCCCTAAAGATCTTAAAGCTTTCAAGTTAGATCCTCATCACAGTCATCTAATCAGGTTCCCCCAACTTCTTTCCTCGCCTCATTTTAACTAGCTCTATCTTTTATCTGCGATTCCCTCAGCCTCTCGCACGGTTCTACCTCCTTTTATCTCAAGTGCAAACACACATTCATGAAGCAAATCCTCTGTGCTTCTTTTACATTCTTTTAAAACCTTGTTCTCTTCATGAGTCACATTTATCTTATTCACATTTAACCAAAAGAAGTGCTAAATATTCAATATTACCTTTTTTTTCACTCTAGAGAGCCTGATAATTGTAGCAGTGAGTGGTCTCTCCTACCACCTTATAGCAATATCATTCTCATCAGAAATGATTGCTGCCCAACAAGTGGAGCAATAATAAGTATTAGGAGATGCGAGTGAAAGGAAGGAGGGCAAAGCCTCCCATCCTTCCCTGGTAAGGCGGCAGATCCAGCTGCAGTCACTTGGTGACGATAGCCTCTTCTTGTCTGAGCAGTCTCCGGTCAGGATAAGGACAGAGAGGGGTGAGGTCCAGCTCACTGTCACCGTCATTAGCACTCACACATGGGATGCTGTTGAGTAGCCACAAACACTGAAACACAGAAGCACGACAAAGACCAGTCATTTTTTTTAGAAGTATGAACATCTCTGCTTTACCGTGATAGCCCTGTAGGCAGATGTCCAGTGAGCAGGACGAGGCGTACTGGTAGGCAGAGCGGGAGAGCAGTGGGTGGGGCGGGAGGTTGGCGTGGCTGGTGGTCTGTTGGGCTGGCTGACATCTCTGTCTCCTCCTTTCTCCCGGCAGTTCATGGCATCAAGTGGACTTGCAGCAATGGGAACAGCAGCTCTGGCTTCTCAGTGGAGCAGTTAGTGCAACAGATTCTGGACAGCCACCAAACAAAGCCACCTCCCCGGACTCACAACTGCCTCTGCACGGGTACCTTGGGTAAGGGCTAGTGCGGCGGGGCTGAGTTTATTCTGACAGGAGAACTGAAATATTTCTGGTTTGGGTGGCGAGGGGTCAGTATGAAACAGGTACACTTATAGATCATGGCAATAATCCAGATATTTCCGCTATTGTTTCAAAAAGCTGTTTTTCAGAAGAATAATGTGGAGAACAATATAAGTAATCTTGTTACAATAGATATTTTCTGTCACAGAATCTCCGGATCCCTGGAAAGAGCTCATCAGAATATGTTTGGAAGTCAATCTTTTATTTAATTTCTTGTTTGATGAAAAATGAAAGTGTGTCCATATTTAACATCTATACAAAGTATACACTACATTATGTGTGATTAAGTTTTTGGGTTTTTTTTTTTAATTAAAAGTTACATTTCCACTTAGAAGACATGTTGCACAGCAGTTTTTGGATGTTTAAAAACATCTGATTTGCACACTCCTCAAATACATACAAAACTTTTTTATATAGTAAGAGAATACATATTAATTCTAAATGTATCATACTTTTTGGGCACTTTTTTGTATGGAAAATGTCATTGTCTTCTTTTGTTAACTTTTGGTTGCTTGTCTTTGACTATAATCACACAAAGTTTGCTCAGTGATTTAGAGTCAAATCAATTTTGAATAATTAACCCACTTTTGAACTTTATACAGTTTTGTATAGATTCCTCTTTCACGGGGGAAAAGGATGAAGAACTGCACATTTTTATAAGAGACCCCAGGTTCATTTTGTATGGGAATAACCGTATTTATTTAAGAACATTTTGAACATAGCCCTTAGCTCAATCATCCTATTTAAGGAGAATCAATGTATTGAATGTTACACCCTGAGGAAGGCTGTGGCCGAAACGCGTGGGCTGTAACCCACTTTTTTAATCTTTCCACATGAAATAGCCAATTTAAATAAAGGCTTTTTATATTTGAAGAAGAGTGCCTTGGATTTTTCTTCCTTTTTGATAGCCCTTAGCTCTATTCATGTTTTTCAAGATGATGAACAATGCAAACATTGTCATCTGCTGCACACATTGTATGATTTCAGGAAGGTAAGGACACATTTGTATTTAAGAAACACTAAACAAAACATTCTTATCCATTTTGCTTTATATTTTTGCTTTATCGCTCCTTTAATATGTTAAACTCCCCTCATTCAACCAAATCTGCATCTTCTTTCTGCCTTCATGTAGGTGCGGGGAGCAGCGTACACCACAAATGCAACAGCGCCAAACACCGCATAATCTCACCTAAGGTGGAGCCTCGCTCAGGGGGTTACAGCAGTGCACACTCCGAGGTCCAGAACAACGATGTGTCCGAGGGGAAGACCGACCATAGCGGCCATGGCGTAGGCAAAGGCTCTGGAGGAGGCGGAGGATCAGGCAGCACCAGGGAAAAACGCAATGGCAAAGTCCACAAGCCCGTCCTGCTGCACCAGAACAGCACAGAGGTGTCGTCCACCAACCAGGTGGAGGTCCCTGACACCACGCAGAACTCCCCCGTCTCCATCAGCAGCGGCCTCAACAGCGATCCAGACATGGCTGACAGCCCCGTGGTGACGGGAATGAGCCACGTGGCTTCAGTCATGTCCGGACTCTCCCAGAGTGTCTTCATGTCCGAGGTGACAGGAGACCCCGTGTACAGCATGTCTCCAACTGGGGGTCCCAACGCTCACTTGATGGGAACAGATGCCACATCACAGGGCTTGGTGTTGTCTGTGACCACTGATCGTCACAAATTTGCCTTCCCCGGAGGAGGAGTAGGGGAACCTGGGACCACCACAGCAGGAGACAGTCTGTCCATGCTGTCCACAGCCGGGGTGTCCGAGGAACTGGTACTAACCAGCAGTCTGGACTCTGGAAGCATTAAAATCCCAGAGACTAATATGAACTTTGACCCCGACTGCTTCCTGAACAACCCCAAACAGGGCCAGACCTACGGTGGCAGCGCAATGAAAACGGAGAGCAACTCTTCCTCAACTTCTTCTTCGTCTGGCGGCAGCAGTAGCACCAACGGCAATCTGCAGCGCTCCCCGACCATATCAGACAACGGCTACACCTTCAGCTCAGCTCTCGTGAAGAACATCAAGACAGAAGACACGTCCTTTGAGCAGCAACTGGCCAAAGAGAGCGGCTACCAAGTTGGCGGAGTGGTAAATTGTGGCAACGGAGTGTCTGTATCATCCGGTGCTGGTTCAGGTCAAAGCAGCCTCAGTCTCACGGCAGCAGGCTCGCTGCTCCCATCGGGCGGGGGACTGAGTCCCAGCACTACCTTGGAGCAGATGGATTTCAGTGCCATCGATGCCAAGCAAGACTACGCTTCGACTGCTACCACGGTGGGCTATGCTCAAGCTATGTCCAGTCCCCACATGCAACACCAGAACCGTTCACCCAGCTTCTTCCTCCAGGATTCTTCTCAAACCAGCCAGACTCAACAGGGGAGACCAGGCATGGGCCAAAAAACACATTTGATGGAGCACAATTCCCATGACTCTGGAGCTTACATGGGACTACAAGTAGTGAAAACGGACTCCCCCGGCAGCAACGGCCACCTTCATCACCACCACCAGGCTCATCAGACCCAGCACAGGGCCAACTGTAACGGAGGCTCGCCCAGAGACGGCCCCGGCCAGGCCGGCTCTCTCCAGCTGTTGCAGTACCAAGGGGGCTTTCCCGGACTGGGAACTGAGCACGAGGAGGTGGTCGGTCTGGAGCAACCTGGCAGCGTGAGTTCAGGTCAGACGGGAGCCACAGAGAGCGGTGCTGAGAACCTGCTAAAGCCCGGGGATCACATTCAGGCATGCGGAGCAGGGAACGGAGAGGGAGGTGGAGCCGAGCACTACCTGCATCAGGCCTCGGATGGGAGTGGAGGGGGCACAGGAGGTGCTGGGGAAGGGGTAACACTTCACAATGGAAACAACAACAGCGATGGCAGCAACCGCTCCCAGCAGCAGCAGCAACAGCTGCAGCCTCTTCTCCAAGGTGCTAGCATAGTCCAAGGACTGTACAACGCCGTCGGAGCCCACCAAGGTCTGGGCGGAGCAGCCAGCAATGGGGGAGCAGGAGGAACAGGCATGGAGATCAGTCTGGACCACTTTGACATATCTTTTGGAAACCAGTTCTCTGACCTCATTAACGACTTCATCTCAGTGGACAGCAGTGGAACCGCCATGTCGGCTGGAGGGGCCCTCTATGCCCACCAGCTGGTCACATCTCACGGCTCTGAGAGTCAGAACGCAGCTGGCGGAGCCCCGCAGCAAGGCCAGGAAGACGGCGGCGCCAGAGGCTCTGGCTACAGCCCCTCGGAGCTCTGCCTTCAACCTTGTTGCAGCCCCCAGTCTTTAAGTGCAGGGGCTGGAGCAGCAGGCAACACGGGAGAAGCAGGTTCCTTGTCTTACATGAATGTTGCAGAGGTGGTGTCTGCAGCTGTCGCCCAGGGGGCTCTGGGGATGCTTCAGGCCACGGGTCGCCTCTTCATGGTCACTGATTACTCTCCTGAGTGGTCGTATCCTGAGGTGAGTAAAGCACAACACAAAATGTCTTTGTTACGTCTTGTAGTTGTTTTAGGTTCCTAATTCTCCTTTATTTTAACACTGATTAGTGAAATGCTGGTCACAAACACTAGATAGAGGGGATATATA
Organism: Cololabis saira; assembly: GCF_033807715.1. NCBI lineage: Eukaryota > Metazoa > Chordata > Actinopteri > Beloniformes > Belonidae > Cololabis > Cololabis saira. The sequence goes on from NC_084598.1 coordinate 11,518,101, forward strand.
AAAGTCCATGCATTTCATGTGCAATGTTCTTTATTTAGCTGTGGATTTTAAGCCTATCCCATCTATGAATTAGGATTTCGTTTTAGCTGACGTTCCCAAAGAGAATTTCGAATTTCCATTCATCTGAAACAACTGACTCTACCTCTCTAAGATGTTATTTTTATACCCAGTCATCCCACTGAACTATTGACCAGTTCACAGTTAGTTACAACATGTTTCTCCAAGTACCACATAATAATAAGACTTTTTATTTATAGACCCTTTTCAGGACACTCAAGGTCACCGTACAGATAAAAGCAGAATGCACAATAAAGATAATAAAGTACAGACTACAGAGATAAAAACAATGAGTGATAATAAATAGAGAGTAAAATGCAATGGTGATAAAAGTACGGACAATAGTCATAACCACTCACATCATTTGTGCAGACATCTGTCCCCCCCCCCCCAGAGAGAGTATTCTTTGGGGTGCAGAGCAACTGAATGCTCTGGCCCCCATGGTAGTGAGGCAAGCAGAGGGGACAGGGAACAACGGTTGTGAACAACAATGTTTTGTATTGGATAAGGAATGTGACTGGGAGCTGAAGCTGCTGCAGGACGGGCGGGATGTGACAGGTGGGTGGGGTTCTGGGGATGATTCGTGCTGCCAAACCTCTAAACAAGTAGGAGTTTGTGAAGAGCTTTCTGAGGGAAACCAAAACAGAAGTGAGTTGCAGTGGCCTAGAAGTGATAAGACTGTGGGCCAGTGTGTGTGAGCAGCTGTGTGAGGAGTGAGGGAAGGATGTAAGCGGCTGAAGTATGATAACCGGGTTAAGTCGTTTATGTGGAAAGTGAAGTAGAGTGTGTCGTCGAGGACGACACCCAGACTCTTAACCTGAGGGGAAGGAGAGACACTATAGTTATCAACGGGTACATTACAACTGGGAGACTTATTAAAGAAGAACTTGGTACCAATGAGTAACATTTCAGTTTTTGCTTCTGTTTTTTTTGGAACAAACACATTTTATTTTGATTATTATTATTAGTTATACTGAATATACACACAAAATACGTATATAAATGAATAGTACATGTATAAAACAGATATGCATGAGTCCGTATGTATATATGGGGGACAGCAAAGGCAAGTGAGTGTAATGATGATATAGACAAAACTACTAGTCCAGGAACTGCACTATCAATTCAATTGAGAACAGGCTAAGAAGAGGTTTCCAATATAATCCACTATGCTCATTTTCCGTTTTCAATATCATTCAGGAAGGGCTGCCATATAGCCTTGAATTTCTAGGTAGACCCCTGAAGGGTATGTCTTATCTTCTCTAAATTGAGATGATGCATACTCTCTAAAACCCATTGTGAGTGTGTAGGGGCGAAGGAGTCTTTCCATTTAAACGGTATAAGCCTCCAGGCTAACAGGGTACAAAAGGCCTAAATGTTACAATTAGAATTGCTGATATTTTTCCCCTGTGGCACAACACCGAATAAAGCCGTAATAGGGGACAGGTCCACCGGCTCCCTCAGCACTGTAGTGAAGGTGAAAGAAATTGATCGCCAGAAGTGTTGTATCTTGGGGCCGGTCCAGAACATATGTAATAGAGTAGCAGGGGCCTGTTTACATCTATCACAGGTGGGGTCAAGATCAGGTCTCAATCTAGATAGCTTCGTTTTGGACTAAAGAAGTCGATATACAATCTTAAACTGAACCACAGCATGGCGTTGTCATGTGGATGAGGAGTAAATTATTTGAATGATCTTTAGTCAATCTGGATCTGGGATATGAATATGTATATCTTCCTCCCACTTTCCATTAAACTGTGCTATGGTGGTCACATCGTGTTGCATAAGGAGATCATACACTTTGAGATTGAATTGCAGAGGGTTCTTGCTCACTTTGAATATTGAATCTATAAGAAAGGTTGGGGGAGAGATGGGAAACAGCTGAAATGTGACATAATGACATTTGATAGTTGTAGGTACCTAAAAAAGAGGGATCTGGGAGGATGGAACGTGTGTACCAGTGGTTCAAAAGACGCAAAATCATTATTAAGATAAAGGTCTTGTAGTGAGGAGATCCCTTTATTAGATGAGGTTTCGAAGGCTGCATACAGTACAGAGAGGAAGAACATATGGTTTTTAACCGTAGGGGCAAAAAGGAATAGCTGAGAAAACTGGGGTTAGTAGAGTAATGAGAGATAGATCTTGTCGGGAAAGGATCTGAGCACAGCAGAGCCGGTAGAGAGTTATCTTTACGTAGTGCGCCCTCCGGGAGCAGCCACTTAGGGCCGGCGGGACCTTCAGTAACAGTCATCCAGGAACTTTATTCCCTAATGTTAGCTGAGTAGTAGTAAAATAGGAAATCTGGAAGCACCATTCCACCTTGAGAGCATGGTCTCTGCAGGATACTTTTCCGTATATGTGGATTTGTCTTGTTTCAGATAAAGGCAAGGCAAGTTTATTTCTATAGCACAATTAAACAACAAGGTGATTCAAAGTGCTTTACAGAAACATTAAAACATAACACAGTAGAAATAAAAAGTCTGGTTTAAAGTTTGAACCAAAAAAAAGAAATAAAAAAGAACAATAGATCAAATCTGATGAAATCCGTAGTTCAAATATTAAGTTGATAAAATATTAAGTTTTGAAACTCAAGTTTAAAAGTACCAGTGCAGTTTTGAAACTTTATTCAAATGCAGCTGAGAACAGGTGAGTCTTCTGAATTTAAATACACTGTTTCAGCTGATCTGAGGCTTTCTGGGAGTTTGTTCCTGACATGTGGTGCATAGAAGCTGAATGCAGCTTCTCCATGTCTGGTTCTGACTCTGGGAACTGATAAAAAAAAAGATCCAGATGACCTGAGGGGTCTGAAAGGTTCATACTGGGTCAGGAGGTCTCTGATGTATTCTGGTCCTGGACCATTCAGATCTTCATAGACCAGCATCAGAACTTTAAAGTCCATCCTCTGACGGTCAGGCAGCCAGTGTAAAGACCTCGGAGCTGCACTGATGTGGTCCCCTTTTATGGTCTAAGGGCCCGATTTACTAAAGGTTTGCGTGTGTTAAAACCTGTGCAAACTTGACAGCACCCGCAACCAAAGTGCCAGCTGATCTACTAACAGCGTGCAAAGAGGACTGCGCCTCTCAAATGCGCTAAATTGCACACGCAATTCAGTTAGTACTTTTGCCCTGATGAATAATCAATATGGGGCGTAACCGCCAGAGAGCGCTAAATACTGGGAGGGGAAGATGCAAATATGTCCATTTACCACGCGCAATGAGATTTACCAAGCCTGAAAGTAATTGCGCGTATTGTGATTGCGTCTGTATTTAATACGTTCGAAAGGAAGGTGCTAATCTGCTGCTGCCGTTATTGTGGCAAGGAGGCGACATCCAAAATCAAAGAATACACAGAGAGAGAGTCTTTATTCTGCTGCATGCTATTTTAAAAATGGTTGCACAAGTTTTATTAAAGGCCACTTTTTCTTTAGTTCTTCGCCTTATATCTTGCCACCTTCTCTTATTGTGCACCCCTCCACTCGCCCACAAGCAGGCCAAGCCTTTGTGCCAAAACTTTGTATTTTATTGATTATTTATCTTATTGAACGTGAAATCATCCTTCGTAAATTACATTTAATTAAAACCCGTGCTTATTAATCACAAAACACAGGTTAAACATCATGACCAAATCCGCTCCGACCCGCTGTGTCAGGATCAGCGCAGAGACTGCAGCTTTGCCTGAATTATGGTTCTGCGTTAAATCGACGGCCATATGATGGTCCCGTCTGTCACACATTTACTGTCAGTGTTTGCTATATAATATATAATATTTGCAATATACTGTGGACATCTGAATAAAAACTTAACTCATAAATAGATTGAATCAAAGCACTCTCCAGCTCTGTGTCTGATTGTCTTTTTCTCCTCAGATCATGCCGAGCACCGCCGGGTCACGCAAACCCGACCAATTCAATATTAAAATCAAATTCGGTCCTGTGGCCCGTTTTTCTATTTCGTATTTTGATCTGTGCCTAAAATTGAAATATGAAAAACCAGACGTTTTTCCGTTTTTTGTAATATCTCTAACTCCAACTCGTCAAATTTCATTTTGCACTTGTGACTGTGCTTTCCATCCAGACTCTCCATGGCGCAGATCTGCGCTCGCAAACCTTAACACGCAACACCTCATTTAAATACTGCTGTTTGCACCTGTTATCAATTGCGCACGCAATCTTAGTTGATCACCTGCAAACCACACGCAAACAGCACGCGCAAACTTTTTCAGTGCACACGCAATTTAGTACTCTTTATTGAGGATCTTAGTAAATCGGGCCCTTAGTGAGGACTGGAGCAGCAGATTTCTGAATGAGCTGCAGTTGTTTTACTGACTTTATACATGTAGGTAAATCTGTCACGATGCTGTTACAATAATCAACCCTACTAAAGATGAATGCATGGTTGCGTGCAGTTAAAGCACCAAATGCAGATATAAGCTCATCAACAGAACTGAAAAAATGTTCGGTCAAGAATATGGGAAGATTTTGAAGCAACTATTGGAGTTTTGGAAAAACATTAATTTTAATAGTATTGATTCCTCCTCTCAGAGAGAAGAGCAGCAGATCCCACCATCCAATATCTTTTTTTCAAACCATCCAGCATTAAAAAGAAGTTGGCTTTGTAAAGATCCTTAAAGTTACATGTAATCCAGATCCCAAGATACTTAAAGTTATCTGTATTGATTTTGAAAGGCGTTGAATTGAGTGACACATTTTTGGAGGCCGAGCCGATAGGGATTAGTTCACGTTTATGAAAGTTTATTTCATAGCCTGATAATCTGCCAAAACACTTCAACATTTTTGATAGCCTAGGAAAGCTGGGGCTAGACAGATACAGCAGTAAATAATCTCCACTTTGGATTCATGACCCTCCTCTTACGACTCCTTGGATGCCGGTGTCCTGTCGTGTCGCCTGGGCTAGCGGTTCGATAGCAATAACAAACAGGAGTGGCAATAACCGACAGCCTTGCCTAGTGCCTCTTCAAAGATTGAAGAAAGGAGAAAGATTGTTGTTGGTAAGCACTCCAGCCATTGAAGAGGAATATAGGATTTTAATCCAAGATATAATGCTGGAATCAAAGCCAAACCTTCTAAGAGTGAAAAACAAATATCCGCACCCCACTCGATCGAAGGACTTCTCGGTATCAAGAGACAAAACAACCTCCAGTGTGTCGAGTGTGGAAGGGGTATGGATAACATTGAGCAGCTGTCTGGTGTTAAAAAAGGAGTACCGATTCCTCACAAAACCTGTCTGATCTGGTGACATAATCAGTGCGAGTGAAGCCCCCAGGCAGCGAGCTAGGATCTTTACAAGAAGTTTTACATCTGCATTCGATAGGGAGATTGGACGGTACGAGCCGCGTTGCTGTAGATCCTTGTCCGTCTCTTGGTAGGAGGAATGACTGCCCCACACATAGTGGAAGGGAGAGAAGTTGTGGAGAGTGATTCCTTTAAGACAGAAGGGAGAAAAGGGGCTACCAGAACGGAAAACGTTTTAAAGAGCTCAGACGGGTGTCGTCGGCTCCAGCTGAGTTGCCATTCTGCTTGCTCTTGATTGCCCCCATTAACTCTTTGATTGAAATATCCTCTTCTACCTTTGCCCCTAACCCTTTGTCTATTTTAGGTATGTCTATAGCCTGAAAAAAAAATCTCCAAAGCTGATTCATCTTCAAGTAGTTCTGCAGTACACAGCCAAGAATGATAAAAAAGACAAGAATTTATTTCAGAGTGGTCGACACGTTTGACATCCTGTTCATCCCTGATTTCAGAAATATGCTGTTTAGCAGTCCTCTGGTGAAGCTGATGAGCCAAGATCTTCCCCACCTTTCCCCATGTTCAGAGATTTTGCCTGGATTTTAGAATAAGATTGTATGCTTGTCGTGTCGAGAAAATATCAACCTCCATTCTTAATTTTTGGCGCCTTTTGAGGATGTGAAGGTGAATGATTATAGTGCATATCCAGGCTGAAGATGTCCTCTGTTAGCTGCTGAATACATTCTGTATGAGCCTTCTTTTCTTTGCAGAATAAGAAATCACCTGTCCACAAAGATATGCTTCCAATGAATCCCGTACAGTAGAGAGTGGCTTTCCTGGAGTGTGGTTTTGTTCAAGAAAAAAAAAAGATTTTTGATTTGATGAAGTTTACAGAAGTGCCATCAGATAGCAGAAGAGGACTGAGCCTCCGGGGGCAGAACCCAGAACCAACGCCAGGGAATCGCTGCTTCGTTGCCCAATTTTGAAACATGCTGCTGCCACCACATGTGATGATTATTGCCTCGCTGAGAAAACCTCCAAACTTTTCTCAGATACAATCTCTCGTCCTGAGCAAGCACCAGGCGACTGTGGAAAGTAAAAAAAAGTCTGACAACAGGTCAGGAACATCCGGGGCCTGTTTCAACCAACTCTGAGTTAAGAAACTCTGAGTTTTGGTTTCAGAGCAGGAGTTCAGAGTTGGTTCAGTTAACACCTGATTATGTTGACCCGAGTTACTGCCACTAAATAGCTGTCATGTATGGAGCTCTGATTCACCATGGCAACGCACAGTAGGCAGAAAAGATCCTATTTTAGTTTGCTACTCCTGGAGAAGTTCTTATAATAAATATTAGCACATATTCAGACAAATATGGAACAAATGCAGCAGATTGTGCTGCAGCGAAGGAAAGAGAGTTGGTGAGGGAGAAAATTACAGAGCAAGTGAATGTGTTGGTTAATTAAAATATTTAATGACTGTTTATAATATCGCATGAATGACAAATGGAATATAGACTCAGTATTCACTGTCATGCAGCTGCGATCCTGGAGGTGACAAAAAACATGGAAGCAATTAAGGATCTCGTTTATAACTTATTTCAGACATTTAACTGAAAGGTAATAGTTGTATTAACATTAAAAACATTTTAAAGGAATGGGAAAAGTTAAGATCATTCAAGAAGCCTGGATGCTGTCAATACATCCTGTCACACTGGTGAATCCGAAAGGGAAACTTCTGTACTCACACAAGTGGGAGCAGGATACTAATACAGTTATTTTAAACAAGTAATCATATCAATGTTTATATGATTCGATGACTTGTTGGCTATTGAAAAAAGAAGAAAAAAACTTGGAATGTATAAAGTTAGCACAAAAAGTAAGGAATTTGTGTCTGGTAGGTTATTTGTTTGTTGTAACAATGCTTCTTGGCAATACATCTTATACTGTTGGAAAGCCTGTTTATTTCACTTTTAAATGGTGCCATATTTGTAAGGAACATGCATTTGTGGGCTGAGCAGCAGAGATGAGTACGTGGGTTGTGCCCATGACAAATTGGCCAAATCTTCTTTGCCGATGCCAAACAACTTATTTTGCTGTTTCAAATTACGCTTGTTTTGAGCTTCTGGTGCCCCCAGTTGCTGCCAATCAGGCACCCAAACATGCAGAGAAACGTCATGTTCAGCGATGAGTCCAGATTCTGCCTACGGCAGTTGGATCATAAGGTCAAAGTGTAGAGAAGATGCGGAGAACGCCATGCTGACTGCTGCACCAATTGAGTAACATCTTTTGGTGAAGTCAATGTGAATAGCGTGGGACGGCATCTCCCTCACTGGAAAAACGAGGCTCGTAATCATTGGAGGCAATCTTAATTCAGAGAGATATCAAGATTAGATTCTGCAACCTGTATATATCTCATATCTGCACAGTCTGGGACCAAACTCTATCCTCCAAGATGACAATGTTTGCCCTCACAGAGCAGGTTTATCAGAGACTTGGGAGTGGAGAGGATGGAACGGCCCACCAGCAGTCCTGACCTCAACCCCATTGAACACTTGTTGTGTCGGCTTGGGTGTGCGGTTTTTGCCAGAGTGACTGACGTTGACTGACGTGCGACGAATGCTGGTTGAAGAAAGGGATCCATCTCCCAGCAGTGTGACCAGGCTGGTGACCAGCGTGAGCAGGAAGTGCCAGGCTGTTGTGGCACACACTACTGAGGCTCCTGTTTGTTTAATTGATACATTTTTTAATTGCCAGTATGTGTTTTTTCTTCAAACTTCAGTCATCCAATCCACCAAACAACAAACAAGAGTCATTAACAAAACAAGTTGTTTGGCTTCGGCAGAGCAGATTTGGCAAATTTTTCATGGTTGCAAACCCACGTACTCAACTCTGCTGCTCATCCCTCAAATGCATGTTACTTGCAGATGTGGCACCGTTTAAAAGGGAAATAAACAGGCTTTCCAACGGTGTAAGATTTATTGCCAAGAAGCATTGTTACAACAAAGAAATAATCTACCACACAAAAATTCGCCTTACTTTTTGTGCTAACTTTATTATGTTCCAAGTTTTTATTCTTCTTTTTCCAATAGCCACCAATTTATCGGATCAGGGAAAAAAAGAAAGGGGGAATTAGGAGTCAGGCAACTTTTCTCACATTTCTGCATTGTTCACTTTCATGTGGAGTAGAATTCAATTCAATTCAATTCAATTTTATTTATATAGCGTCTAATACAACAGATGTTGTCTCTAGACGCTTTCCAGAGATCCAGAACATGAACATAAACATAAACATAAACATAAACATAAACATAAACCCCCGAGCAATTATTATATAAACAATGGCAGGTAAAAACTCCCTTAGTGGGAGAAAAGCCTTAAGCCAAACAGTGGCAAGGAAAAACTCCCCTTTAGGAGGGAAGAAACCTTGAGCAGGACCAGGCTCATAAGGGGGGACCCTCCTGCCGAAGGCCAGACTGGGGGAGTCAGGGACGTCGACAGCACACAGCAGGCAGGTGGAAGCAGCAGCGGGATGACCAGAGGTGGGGGGGGGGGGGGGCGTCAGCAGCACACAACAGTCATGTGGAAGCAGCAGCGGGATGACCAGAGGGGGGGGGGGGGCATCAGCAGCACACAACAGTCATGTGGAAGCAGCAGCGGGATGACCAGAGGGGGGGGGGTGCAGGCAGGCGGAAGCAGCAACAGCAGACATCCACGTAGGCAGGTGGAAGAAGCAATGGGATGACCAGAGGGGGGGGAGGGCCGGGAACACAGGCCAGAACGCAGCTCCTGAGGCTCCGGCCTGCAAACATACACAAAAGAGAAAAAAGGGGGGCCGGCACAAGAAACTACAGGAACAATGGACAAAAATGATAGCTATGAGATATTTATAATAAATAAAAATGGTAATGGAGAAGAGAGGCAGGGAAAAGGAGAGGAGAAGAAGGGTGAGAGGCACCGCCCAGCGGACCATGTCGGTGCCCCCCTGCAGCATAAGCCTATAGCAGCATATCTACCGCGAAGCTATATTTGAGACTAACTATTATAGTTTTGTTCTATAGCTGCGACAATGACTACTGACTCTAACACACTAAAGTTTACACTACCTAGAGATTTACCAACACCAGCTAGAGGTTTACTAAACACTAACTATAGGCTTTACTAAACAGAAAGGTTTTAAGTTTAGTTTTAAAGGTGGAGGTGGTGTCAGCCTCCTTAACCCAGATTGGAAGTTGGTTCCAAAGTAATGGTGCCTGATAGCAGAACGCCCGCCCTCCAAATCTACATTTAGATACTCTAGGAACTACGAGTAAACCTGCACCCTGGGAGCGGAGAGCTCGGCCAGGAACATAAGGTACTATCAAATCTTGTAAATACTGCGGAGCTAAGCCGTTTTGGGCTTTATATGCAAGTAATAAAATTTTAAATTGAATTCTGAATTTTACAGGTAGCCAATGGAGCGACGCTAACACTGGAGAGACGTGGTCTCTCCTGCGAATTCCTGTCAGTACTCGTGCTGCTGCATTTTGGATCAGCTGGAGCCTATTCAGCAAATTACTTGGACATCCTGCTAACAACACATTACAGTAATCCAGTCTAGAAGATACAAACGCATGAACTAGTTTCTCTGCATCCCTCTGCGAGAGGATTTTCCTAATTTTTGCAATATTACGGAGATGGAAAAACGCTATTTTACAAACCTGATTAACATATGGTTTAAACGACAAATCCTGATCGAAAACAACACCAAGGTTTCTCACAGTTGCACTGGAAGCCATCGCAACACCATCTAATCCCTTCCTAAGATGCTCTGGACCAAGAATGATAACCTCTGTTTTATCTGAATTTAGAAGCAAGAAATTTCTGGACATCCAGTCCTTGATGTCCCTAAGACATGCCTGAAGTTTAACTAACGGTTCTGTTTCATCCGGCTTCATAGACAAGTAGAGCTGCGTATCATCAGCATAACAATGAAAGTGTATGCCGTGATTCTGGATTATACTTCCCAACGGCTGCATGTATAAACTGAACAAGACTGGCCCTAGCACTGAACCCTGCGGAACACCATAACAGACCCTCGACTGTTCTGAAGAAACCTCATGTACATGAACAAACTGGAACCTGTCAGATAGATATGATTTAAACCAACGTAGAGCTGTCCCTTTAATCCCAACAACATGCTCTAACCTGTGCAGTAAAATGCCATGGTCAACAGTGTCAAAAGCAGCACTGAGGTCCAGTAAAACCAATATGGACACTAATCCCTTATCTGAGGCCATAAGAAGGTCATTCGTAACTCGAACCAGTGCTGTCTCTGTGCTATGATGCATTCTGAACCCTGACTGAAAGACTTCAAACAGATCATTTCTATACAAATAGTCACATAACTGGCTTGAAACTGCCTTTTCCAGAATTTTAGATACAAATGGAAGGTTAGAAATTGGCCTATAATTAGCCAATTTCAATAGGGTATGTTTACCGTACTGTTTACCGTACTATCCCTGGACATTGGCTACCCATAACCCAAGGTATTTTGTGTGAAGTATTGACATACTGTGTGTAATATTATTCATGCATGGAATGATAAAATCATGTAGGCAAGCAGTGATAGGAAATAAATGCTCCTGAATAATCATCAGGGTCTCAACAGTACAAGTCATGGTTGGTTTGACTGCATTAAACTATTCAGATCATCTATATACTTGACTGACGCAAATGCGACAAGTAGTCATTCAGATGTCTCTAAAATGCTGTTATATGATTGATTGTCTGATAAAATTGAACTTGTTTCAGCTTCATTAAGGGGAGGAGACAGAAAGTAACTCGGAGTATGTTGAAGTAAACCTGCTCTTGACCAGGATTACTGCACAGAGTCCGATACTGTGGTAACAGAATCCAAGTATGAGTTACCTCGCATTCTGAAACTGGCTCAACTGAACTCTCTTGCCTGGGATTAAATAACAGTTTCCCTGAGTTCAGGTTCAACATACTCTGTTTGAACATAACCCGTTTAGTGAAACAGATCCCTGCTGGGAAGAAGTAACACAGGTTAATAATAGAGTTGGAGTTGAAGAGAACAGGATGTGGAGGGGTGCATCACCGGAGGTCTCCCAGCAGTCTTATATCAGCATGGATAAGGAACTTGAGCCATCCCGAATTATAAACCTTGTCAAGAAGGAATTTTTTAAGCTTAATCTTAAAGGTAGAGAGGGTGTCTGCTTCCCAAACACAAACTGGTAGCTGGTCCCAGAGGGGAGGGGCTGATAACTGAAGACTCCACCTCCCATTCTAAACTGTAGAAATCACAAGTAAACCTGTCATTAAGAGCTTTATGTGTGAGGAGAAGATTTTTAACTTATATTCTGGATTTTATAGATAGCCAGTGAAGAGAAGCAATAAAATGGGTAAACATGATTTCTCCTGCTAGTTATTGTCAGAACTCTGGCTGCGTTAATTTGAGATGAGCTGGAGGTTTTTCTCAGAGAATCTTTGGGACAGCCAATAAATAAAGAATTACAGAAGTTCAATCTTGAAGTAACAAATGCATGGAGCAGTTTTTCCTAAATTTAACAATATTACAAAGGTGAAAAATGGTGGTCCTAGATACTGTAAATTATGCGAATCAAAGTACAAATTCTTATACAAATAACTCCCAGGTTCCTAGCTGTAGTACCAGAGATTGAAGTAATGTCATCTACAGTAACTAGGCAATATGTCCGTAAAAGGCTGAGGTCCAAAAGCGACTTCAGTTTTATCAGAACTTGGCCAGAGACATTTTTTAGTTATCCAGGTCTTCAATGTCTTTAAGGTTTGTATTCTAATCAACTGGTTAGTGTCTTCTGGTTTTATGAAGGGGTATAGCTGATTATCATCAACATAGCAATGCAAATGTATTGTATGCAGTCTAATTATATTACCAAATAGGAGCACATATAAAGGTAAAAAGAATCAGTCCAACCACTGAACCCAGCGGAACTCCGTGGATAAGTCTGATACGTGAGGAAGACTCTAAATTTACGTACATATTGGAATCTATCAGATAAATATGACTTAAACCAGTCTGATGCAGTTCCTTTCATCCCAATAACATGTTTAAGTCTAAAATGTTGTGATCAATTGTATGAAATGCAGCGCTGAGAATGAGATCCAACAGGACAAGCACAGATACAAGTCCACCATCAGGGGCCAAGAGGAGAAGGTTTGTTAACAGCAACCTTAAAACTCTATGGTTGGACTTACACCTGTAAAAACCCAATTTAATGTTATTTGAGGCTTTACTTAGAGTTAATTAGACACAGATCAAAATCAGTAATAATAATAATTTAACTGGGACAAAGGGCTCTTCATGTGGTTGAGAAGGAACTTCATAAACAGCCTCAGTCTTTGTCACAGTGGACCCAGGTTTTTGTCCCAATGCAAGCCCCTTAACTGTAGGTTTTCCTGCTCTCTCCCCATAGTCTTGTCATTCTTCACCTTTAACTAAAGACCACTAAAGCCCATAATATTTTTTTAATTATCATTTTTATTATTGCAAACTAATTTTATTACATTTCCGTGCAAACAACAGTCAGTATAAACAAAATACCATGTAATATGTTCACTTTCAGTGTTTAAAAACATTTTATTTTAGTTTCTTTGATATAAGATTACTTTTTTGCATAGCAACAATCATTGATTGTGTGTTGATTACTACACATACACATACACATACACTTTTACAAGGAAAAAATAAACACATGATGAATTTTTGTCTAACAAACACTCAAAATTAGAACATTAAAGAACTGGTTTAGGGAATCTTCTTTGGCTCTTTGTGATTGTGAAACTGTTTTGTCACTGGCTTTGATGAAGAACAATTGCAGACTGTGGTCAGCTTAAAATCTTGCCATTTGTACCAGAGCTAATTTTAAAAAAGGGGACACAAGCATCCTCACTTCTCTATATGCTATTTTTGTTCATATCACTTGTGCAGCCAACTGAAGACTTGCAGCTGTTTTCTCACTGTCCAGATGTTGTAATCCTGATGTCCAAAGCTTTCACTCAAGAAGAAACTCATCCTGGACTCTCCACTGGCTTTTTTGCCTCAGCTTACACACACACACTATTCTCCCCTGTGAACAACGAAGTAGAGCTGAAGATGGAGTGCGGTTTAAGAGAACTGCTTTTAGCAGAAAGCTGAAAATGGAATATTGTTACAAAATTATACATTTTCTTTGTCAGTGAACTAACAGTGATTTAGCTTTAGTTCTTTAATAGATAGATAGATAGATAGATAGATAGATAGATAGATAGATAGATAGATAGATAGATAGATAGATAGATAGATAGATAGATAGATAGATAGATAGATAGATAGACTTTATTAATAGACTCAGGGTCTGTTTAAAAAAGACAAACACATACAAATTTAAAAAAGACAGTCATGCCAGTGTTTCCACATTGCTGATATCTCACAGCACTCAGTCCAGGATTGGTCAACAGCATTAGAACAGAGTTTTGTGTGTCATTCAGTCGACAAATGAATCTATACATCAATTTTCTCAACAGAGGATGAAAAGTGTTTATACACATTTGACAGAATAACTCACTTGCACTACACCACCTGGGTTTTCCCATCAAAATGCGTAGGCAATCATTATAGGCAACCTGCAGTTTGCGGATGCTTGCCTTTTTGAATTTAACCCACAAAGGGGGCAGTGTAGAGTGGGGTACAGTATGCTCTGAAGAGATTAATTCTAACTCCATCAGAACACCAGGAAAATTTACGTTTCAGCACATTTGCTTGTGTATATAAAACACGCCGTTGCCTATACATATCCTCATCATCACAAAAATCATCAGTGATGATGTGTCCCAAATACTTAGCAGTGTGACAAAAAGGTAACACATTCCCTGACAAATGAAATGATGGGAACACCAGTTCCTTATCACCATTAGTTCTAAAAATCATAACAGAGCTCTTTTTAGCATTATAGCTAACATTGAATTCCACCCCATATTCAGAACATATGTTGAGCAGCTCCTGAAACCCAGCACTACAGGGAGAAATGATTGCCAGATCATCCGCATACATAAGATGATTAACAATAGTATTTCCTATCACACAACCTGTTTTACAGCTTCTCAACTGGTCTGATAGAGCATCCATATACACATTAAATAGGCAGGGGGAAAGTAAGCCGCCCTGACGGACTCCATGCAATAAAAAGTTACCTAAAATAAATGCACTATGGCAAATTATATCATTGCTGAATTAATTAATTACACTGCAGAGTGTGCCATTGACTTTAACTACTGGCATCAAAATATGCTCTAATGATTACATGATCTGCAAACTGAAGTAGCAGCAGCTTGTAAATAGTCAGATGAATACATTTATTACATTTTTGGAAAATAACTTAACTTAGACTTTCACAAAATTGAGATTGTGTTTATTTACTGCCTATGAAATGAAAAGAATAGACATTAATACTTAATCATATTTGCTACTGAAGAAGCAAAGAAAACATTTTGGGGAGCCACTTGTCAAACTAAATTGTTGTAAAAGTTTGACATAAAAGCTTATTTCTATTTAGACTTTAGCTATAACATATCTTTAGGTCCATGCAACATCAAAATCAAAGGCAGCGGATATGATGTTCAACTTAAATGACAAATATTAATGATTAGACAAGTACTTATAGCCTAAGGAAGAATTATAGAGAAGAAAAAACTGTTTAGACTGTTGCAGAGTCAGAATAGCCACAGCGGTAGAAGACTGGGATCACCAGATGGATTCAGCACTTTACTAAACTGCATATTTTTTGGAAAATACACCACTAAAATACTAATCGTAACAAACTAGGAAGGAATAAACCGCTGGTGCAAACGTGCAACTCAGCAGCATCAAACCATAGCAGGCACAAAATAGGATGTTTTGCGCTCTTTAAACCGTATACAGTAAGTCTAAACCCCAGTTTCTGGTACAGTCTGAAAGTTTCTCAAAGCTGATATCAAACTAGATCAGTCCTTAGGGCAGGGCTATTCAATTGGCGGCCCGCGGGCCACATGCGCCCCGCCAGGAGCTTTTATGTGGCCCCTGGTCATATTTCAAAAAAGGGGATGTTTGTTGAAAAAAAAAAAATTATTATTTTTTTCTTTTTTTTTAATAATATTTTTATAACTGGCTACTATGGACTAAAATGGTTGTGCTCAATGCTTAATATAATATTCAAATAAGGAAATCTTGGTGGAAAGTGGTGCTTTGTCATTATGGCGTGTTTTATTAAAAGTAGGTCAATATCAATTTCATTAAATTTGCTCAATGCATGGTTTCAAAATGAACTTGCATTCAAAATAATATTTATTTATCTGAATATTATATTTAACATTCACAATTACTAAATCTGGAGACAATTAATACATAATTCATATGTAAACTAGATATATTGAAATGTATAATACAAATGTATTATATTTACATAAGTCTTCGTCTTTGTGTGCAAAATACATTTTGAAAACCCCCACATTTTCAAATTGTGCGGCCCTCTCCATACAGTCCTTTTGCAGATGTGGCCCCCGGCCGAATCTAGTTGAATACCCCTGCCTTAGGGGATACAGAAACGGTTGGTGGCTATCCAGAGCAAATCACATCTAGATTTGATGAGGAGATACTGGACTTAAGTAGTCGATTAACTTCAGAGATTGGCTAGTCGAGATGAGGCCCAGTTTAATAATGTCATAGCCAGGTAGTGTGGAGGCGGGTCGAGGGGTCGAGAACAGGTAACCAATCTTGGATCTGGAACTGCACAGTGAAGCCACTGAATAAGCAATCTGTAACTATGAGTAACTATAAGTTGTTTTGGAAAAATCGTTTAGCATCAGTTAATAATGTAAACTTAAATGTAAAAAGTATCAAAGCTAAATCTTGCCCATACATAAACACACTCTTTTTTTCATCACTCCCTGATTATGTGAATCGTTCCTGTATAATAAAATCCTGCCTTCAGTCATGCCTTCATTCTTCCTCTTGAGGGCAGCACAACATCTAACCTCAGTGTTGGTGAAGACCATGAAGTGAAATAACTTTGTGTATCCAAACGATGGCAGCAGAGCTCAATAAAAAGGAGTTGCTTCCCCTTACCTAGGTGTCGTTCTCATCTTTTCACTCTAGATGGCAGGGTAACACTGCATTCTTTTATTCGGAAAACTTAAACCTGGTTTGTTGAATGTGTGCTGAGCTTCTTTTGTTCATTCATTATGTCTTTCAGGGTGGAGTTAAGGTGTTGATCACAGGTCCCTGGCAGGAGGCCAGCTCAACCTACAGCTGTTTGTTTGATCAGATCTCAGTCCCAGCTTCCCTCATCCAGCCAGGAGTGCTACGTTGCTACTGCCCAGGTAAGACAGAGGAAGCTCCAGGCACTTTTTTAACATTTTATTTTATTAGTCAACCTCAACTAATCAAAGCATGATTTTGAATCCTCAGTTCTTTTTTTTTTTTTTTTGTTTGCAGGTGCTGCTTTTTTATATTTTTATTAATAGAAACATCCTTGTCTCAGTCTTCTTTCACAAATAATTCATTTGACGGTGTAATAGTCCTCCTATGTTGTTAATGATCCTTTTAATCATCATAATAAAAATGAAATTACAATTTAATCACAAACTCACCTGCAATTCCATATGCAAGAGTAATGAATCCATGAATCACTGGACGACTGAACTGCACCAGGCATTACTGATAAGCAAATCTATCCGTAAATTGTAATAGTAGCATTCTTTCTGTAATGTCCCAGACTGTCATTATGTCCTCCCTGTCCAGCTCATGATACAGGTCTGGTGACGCTGCAAGTGGCCATCAGTAACCAGATTATCTCCAACTCTGTGGTGTTTGAGTACAAGGCCCGTGCTCTTCCATCACTACCTTCGTCTCAGCACGACTGGCTCTCTTTGGATGGTAGGGATACTCTTGGTTTTGTACTGGCTTTGGATCTTTTGCAATTATTCAGTCATCAAATATATTTTTTTATCTTAGTTTTACTTTACTCACTCACTATCCCAATGCAGTTTTTCCCTTCTCACTTGTAACTTTACTATCTTGATTTTATTTTTATCTAATCTGAAAAAGAGTGTTTGGTAAACAGTGAGATACACATAGAACTGCTCAGCTGTCTATTTTCATTTATGATTTATGAGTTCGTATCTTAATAAAGAGACTGTAAAAAACTATTTCCCTGTCTAAGACCTTTCACAGTGCTAAGTGTGATCTCTTTAGCATGATATTGATGTTGAGTTCAAGCAAATGGCCCAGAGGTACTGTAGCTGATGTTGCCTGTCCTGAACATGTTGCTTAAATGAGGTTGTGTCATGCATACAGTACCTACTGTATATTTTAACATCAGTTTGGTGAATGAATGAATGAATAAATGACATATAAATATTTGTTAAGAAGTTATGAACACCTAAATGAAATAATAGGTGCAGCAAGACTGGAGAGTCTCCATTCAGTCATGTCTGTGAGTCAGAGGATACTACAGGCTCATCGATGTGGTGCATGTCTAAGTCATTGTTGGTCTGTGTGTGTGTGTGTGTGTGTGTGTGTGTGTGTGTGTGTGTGTGTGTTTGCTGCTAGGAGAAGTATTGCTGCAGTATTTGAGCATTGACAGAATAAAGTAGGGCACGGTGAAGCACAGGCTCACAGGACAGCTGCATTGCAGACGGCCCTTCAGGGAGTGAGAGTGAGTAATGGAGACCTGCATGGTAGCTCCCATACATGGCAGCACCAGCGGATCCTTCCGCCATTCATACCCTACTGCCTCACTGGCCCATTCACAGAACCAGTTAAGGAGGAGCTGACTGTCTCAGGGAAAACACAGCCCACGTTATTACCTTACTTATATTAACTCTTTGCCTACCATCTCTTGCAATTTCTTCATTATTCATTGCATAGCAATTTTCACATGTAGTCTTTGTCCTATATGCACCCAGATACACAACAGTTAATAGATCATCTGCCCTTACATTTATTAAAAAAAACACAGCTGAATAGGGTATTTGCAGCATTGTCTAAACACAAGAAATTAAGCCAAATATATAAATAACAGTGGTCATATATGGTTATTATAAGATTTATTGTGTTTATTTCCATGTGCCCAAATAAAGTTAGATTTTGTCAACGTGCTGAGGTACCTTGTGAGTCTCTGTGTGCACCTGAGAAACAAGGGAATCCATGTGGAGGTGGAAGGCTGTTATGTCAGTATTAATCCAGGAGTGTGGTCTGGCGGCAGCAGCGCTCAGCGCTCAGCCCGCAGCTTCAGCACCGCTGCGCGGACAGCGCTGCTGCGCAGAGCTGCCCACGTGGTTCACCGGTCTTGTGACCAACGAATCCCAAATTCATTGTGTAACTTATTTTAAAAGTAGGGCAGGTATAATTACGTGCTGGCTCCACGTTCATAATGGCCGGTTCGGTGGCACGCACACACTAAGAAACACAGAAGCGCTTTCCTTTTAACGGAATAATCACAACTAGATATTTATGCCTCCTAAAGCAGCCAGGTGACAGGGGCTCTGTTGCCTTGTCGAGTATGTTGTCAGAGGTTTGATTAACTCGAATAGCCGGGCTGTTGCCAGAAGGCTGTGTGCCAACCGTGCCAACATTGTTTGCCCGCGTCTGCAGCGGCTCCGTGAGCCTAAACTGTGCTATGATGTGCTAATGGCACAGCTGCCTGCCTGCCTTGATTTGTCATAATGCAGAGTGGGGGAAGGGGCGCCTTTCCTCTGCAGCACTGCAGGTACGGCAGCCACGGGCAGGACAGAAAGCTGCTGGAGCCGCAGAGCTCTACCGTCCCCCCCTCGTCCCCCCCACACCAAGTCCCCCAGCTCAGAGCGCAGGACCCGGGGAGGGAGAGGAGGGAGAGGTCCCGCCGGGACGGCAGGTCCAGCCCCGCGCAGGCAGGGAGACATGCCGGCCGGCAGGGTTATTAGCGCCGAGTCCCCGCTTTACTACGGCGGCATGGCACACACACACACACACACAATGCAGGCGTGGGGGAGTGGGCGTGTTTGAGTAAACATGGTCGACTCCCGCAGGTTGAGCAATGTCTAGTTTCAGACAGGCGGTTAAAGGCTGAATTATGGTTCCGCGTTAAATCGACGCAGAGCCTACGCCGTAGGGTACGCGGCGACGCGCACCGTAGCTCTGCGTTGGTGTAACGCGGAACCATAAATCAGCCTTACGCCGGTCGCGGGGCTGGTTTTGCGCGGTTGCGCCGACTTTCCTCCGGCGCCGAGGCGCATTTACGCGCCGCGGAGAGCCGAGGACTGCTGATTCCGAGCTGGTCCCAGCAGCAGCAGCAGCAGTACCAGTCCCGGGTCCGGGAGCCTCCAGCTCGTAGGAGCTCCCCGCGGCTCCGGGACGCGTCTGTTTACCGGCCACACGTGGCACGGCGCGTCCCCGCGGCTCCAGGCGGCTTTACTGCAGGCTGGTCGCGGCTGCTACAGCACCGGGGACGCGGGCATGAGTGCATGTGTTCATGTGTCATGTAGGCATGTGGTCATGAGTGCATGTGTGTCATGACTGCGAGCAGAAACCAGTGGGAGGAGGTGGGGCTGCTAGAGGAGGAGAGAATGAGCGCTCTTCCTCTCCCTCGCTCCTCACGTCGCTCTCTCCTCTCACTTTGTTCCATTGTTGACGACTGCTCTGTGGAGAGTGAGATTTAGTCCACAGCACGGATACAAATACTTTTCCTTTCTTTTTTTGTATTTCTTCCCCTCCATGTAACACCATGCTTTAAACTGGCCGCCAGACTGTCGGGGGGAAAAAATACAATTTGAAGGAAATGCAGCTTTGGTTGGACTTCTCTGGGTCAGGATGATTGACATCTGCATTTCCTAGCAGACAAAGGGGCTGTTTTTTTTTTTTTGTTTTTTTTTTTGGGCTTTGAGGTGGACTCTACCAATGGAAAATAAAATAGAAGGTTAGAAGTGTTAAGCTCAACCTTTGGCTGTAGTGTTGTGCTGTGTTGTGGTTGTGTTTGTCTTTGGGATGTTCTGTTATTCTGTGCGTTTTTCTTCATGTCAGAAGTTTAACGTTTCTGTTTAAAAAAAAAAAACCCGCATGTAAGTTGTTGTGTCTCGGTGTAGTTTTACACTGCTGTAACAGAGTTGTAAGAAACCATCTGTTTTTGGCCACATGCTTCCCATGTGTTCCGTGTGACTCTGCGAGTATTAACCCCTGACGCACGACTCGTGTTATCCATGTCTCATGGCACCGTAACTTTCAGCCCCCCCAAACCCCCCAATCAGTCTAGATGCTTTACAAAACCCGAGCTTTCACGTTTCCTTCTCTCTGGTTAGTGTGATTGAAATGTTGGGGTCAGTGTGACCCAGCCTGCCGCAAGTGCAGCTTCACGTGTTGCTGAGCGCTGTAGGTAGAGCTTTAGCGCATTGAGGCTGTCGCATCCTGGACTGCCGCTACGCTGCCAGGGCTGTGTGTGCAGCTGGGAGAAAAACAACTACTACTGCTAGTGCAACACGGGTCACATCGCAGTCAGGGCTGACCTCATCCACGACAAGGACAGATGACAGTACATACGGCGCATGTGATGATCTACAGGCTCAGCACCACTGATCCATGAACTTCATCCAGACTCGTTCAAGCTGGATAGCTTTCCAGCCCTTAAAGCAAGACAGACACACATGCATTTATCTACCTGTTGCTCATTGGTGAAGTTGTCCTGCATTCTTGCATAGAACTAGATGCATATGCCATACCTTAGCCCTGGAAGCCCACAAAAACTTCAGTCGCAGCCTTTTTTCAATGTCTTGTAAACTTAAAGAATATGCACATTGAAATCTAACTACATATACAAACATATATTTATGTATATTTTATTTATTTATTTATATATATATATATATATATATATATATATATATTGTATGTGTGTGTGTATACATATATATAATATGTATATAAAGAGTAGCTTACACCTTACAACTGCATGAAAACTGTACTGACAAGTCTGCACACAGTTGTATCAGCTGTAGTAGTTTTAGCAGAGTAGGAGCAGTTGTTACTCCTGTGTTTGTACAGTAGCAGGAGTTGTTTCATTTGTCATGAATATGTATTTTTAATGAGAAAAGCAGAAAGGCTATTTTGATGAGTTACATTATGGTAGAAATTGCTGTGTGAGTACATAACAGCACGTTCATTAGTTTAATAGCTGTCGAAGTTGCACTGACAATATTATCGAAAGGAGCAATGGCAGTTGTAGTTCCATTAACAGTTGCAGTACCACAGGAAAGCTTACGCCTAGAGGTGATGGATCACCCCATAGGAGCAGTTTTGATGAGAAAAGGAGCATGACAGAGAAAATGTCTTTTTTCTGTACCTTTAATTGGCATTCTGTATTAAATGTGATATATAAATAAACCTGCCTTGACTCACTTGACATTTCTCCAGTAATTAGAAATCTTCCAAGTTAAGCAAGTCTCACGCTAATTGACTTTTTTTATTGATAAATTGGCTGCTTAATTTTTTTTTCTCACAGTGTTGGCATTTTATTTATTTAACTTTATAGATTTAAGTATTGTGACAGTGTATTTATAGTATACAATATGATCAAATCAAAGCCAGATTGATGGTTATGCAGCAGATTCTAGCTTTGTGAAGTTTACGCAGTTTCTAATAAAACTGACACTATGGTGTACAATAAAAGTATTGGTAGGTTGGAAGGCACGTGTATGACTCAAAATATGAATTAATGAGCTCACATTAGTGGTAAGAAGCTCATCTTTTCCCTTTCTACCTGCTAAATAGATTTTGTTTAGTTTTAATAGTCATTCGATCAGTTTGCAGATGTATTTCAGCTGGTTAAAAGGTTTATAAGTGAGTTGTTAAATGACCAATATAAAAAAACAGAAGCCAATGCATCCTGTGGTCTCTCAAAAAAACGCTACAGTTTTCAAAATCTTATAGCTTTATGTCTCTGATCTCTACTTCAGATCAGACACCTGTCTGTCAGCAATTGTAAATTACAGATGAAATGGGCCAAATTGTCTGGGAAAAAAGACTGGACTACAATTTCAATTGGTGTGTTGAAAAAGAATGAGAGGAAATCCACAACAGGCTGAGGATTTTGTGAGTGCATTAAGCCTAACAGGGTTTGGACGAGCAGCGTCCCCTGGGCTGCCGGGTTTTATATTTGATTGATTCTTCTTTGAAATAATTTCTCTACTCTTCTCTCATTCATGCGTCTGCCTGCAGCTCATATGTCAAGCAGCATATAGTTATTTATGCAAATAGGAAGCAAAATAAATGCTTGTTCTTTATTTCCTGAAAACATTTATTTTTTAATTTTAAAATTCAAACGTCTTTCCAAGACGAAAAGCCAATATTTGTGTTACTCAATTACCATGATAAGAGATGACAGTAAATCCCCATGGTGCGCTCTCTTGGCATTTTACCTTCAGCGTGACACAGTTTATCTACTCTGTGTGCGGACTCTACTCATATTGACCTATATCGCTGGATAAATGCCAGCAGAAGAGCAAAAGCTTTGCTGAAGCCCTTTGAACTTTGTTCACGGTTATTAAACAATGTTGTATAGTTGAGCGTAAACTATTTAATGGAGGAAAAACAGGTAAAACATTAGGCAGGACCACAGGCAAATAATTCTGGTATTAAAAGTACTATATCGATTTTGAATATTCAATTTTTAAATGTATTTTTTTTCTCATGTACAACAGGAAAGATGTAACAGGAAGCCCGGAGTTGTCCTGCGTTAACTTTTGTTTCACTCTTGAATTTAAAGCTTGCTGGTTCGTGAGGGATTTGAATTGTTTTTCCAGGCTGCAAACGGATGCATGCAGGATGAGTTAGGCTACAAGAGCATTCACGTGATGGCAGACTGACTCTGGGCTGAGCAAGAGGGAGAAATATTGTCACAGCAAAAATTTGTTTATGTTTTTATCAGTTTTTGCAGTAGGAAAGAAAATCTAATCTATGAATGTGGGCATTTGGTATTGTAAAGGTTGCATGTGCTGCTCAATCTTAATAAGAAACTCTAAAGTGCCAGTTGTCTGTTTTGTGTAAGCCTTGTGATGGATCACAAAGATTGATGACTAGGACGTGCCTTGCCTCTCACCCCATGACCCTGAATAGGATAAATACTATAGCAGATGGATAGAAGGACAGATCTATAACACACATACGTCTTCCTTACAGACGGTTAAATCTTGGTCTTTGAGCAATTGAACTCTTCTGCAATCACTCTTGTAACTATGACTAAAAGCAAGGCTAGTGTGTCTTTGGTCAGTGTGTAGTCGTGCGCTCCAGCTGCGTGGGCTGCTGCCAGATGGCCCCTCCGTCTGCGTGGTCCCAAATACGGGCCCCTGTCAATCACCGCTCACCAAGACCCTGAGGGGGGCTGCCCTCTGGTCTTTCCACGGGGATACACGTGGTTATTTGACTAGCTGGGGAAGATAATGAGGTTCAGCTCTGAACTCGATTGGCATAAGGAGACTAAAGGTTGAGAAGTGAGGATTAAAGATGCTCCACCACAGTCTATCAGAAGTAAATACATCTGTAAGCTCTTTTAGGATAGAAGAAAGCTGCCTTTTATTTTAATAACAGCCCTAATGTTGGATGATTAAGAACGTGATTGATCAAAAATCACACAAATGAATAACTCTTGATGATTGTAAGTTGAGTTTGCTTTGTTAATTGTTTGTTTTTCCCACTTCCTGCTGTGTTTTAATACTTGGACAGTAGGTGCGTTGGGCTCAACTGTTACTGGTGAAGTGTGCAGACAGGTTATGTGAGAGTGGACACATGCGTTGAGATATTTCTTAAGAGACTCTGGCTCCAATAATAGTTCTCTTTTCTTCATCCTTGACATTTCTGAGAAGGGACAAGTGAATTTTCCATTCTGCCTCACTGATGGCCTCTGTTTTGGCATGTCCTGTATGTCTTGCCCTTTTCATTCCTCTCTTCTTTTTATCTTCCCCTCACCATCATTCTCTTCACCCTTGTCCTGTCCTTACTCTGTCCTGTTATCTCCCCTTCTCGCTGCAGCCTGCTCTCACTACGGTCGTGCCACACCGTGTCCTCATAAGCAGCGCATCCTTCATTCCCCGTGTATATCAGACTGTCTCACGAGGAGCTGCTCCCCCGTCCCAAAGATGCAGGATACGTCCAGGGGAGCAGGTCTTTGTGGACTGAAACCTCATGTACATTTTAAAAGGCTCTTAACTGTAACCTTTGACAGAAGCTTGTTAGGAGAAACAACAGAGCCATTGTGAGACAGAGCAGTCATAACAACCGTGAAGGAGCATTTCTGAGTTTGCTGCTATCATGCATAAGTTATGTTCCAGTACTCCTGCTGTGGTGTTTATGAGTAAAAGAAATATCACACAACCGACTTGTGGCTTTATGAGTGGACTCTAATATCTGTTATGGGAACGGTTCACAGGTCAGTGAATGTCCCAGGAGGAAAACATTACAAACTTGTCTAATCTAATAAGGTAGAAAACAACAAAAGTGGTTTATACTTTAGATCATAAAAGTTCTAGTCTCCTTTTTTTAAAATACTTTTTGAGACTAGTGTTCATTTTTAGCTGAGCAGCTGTGAATCTGTTAAACAAACAGCAGTGCAGTATTTTCCCTTCTTTTAGATTTTCGTCCCTAAAGTGTCTTGCTTCTGAAGAAAGACAGGCCAGGTCATCATTTAGCAGTATATATATACTACTCAGGAAAAAAGTCTTCTTTTAACTCTGTTAATGGTTAAAATAGCTCTGACTACATGTTTCTCCACCTGCCTCTATGGTCAGGTTGGACGGGAATGTTAGGTTAATGAAGCGAAGTTGTCGCTACTTTGTACATTCACTTTTTATTGTAAGGAAGTGCAGGTCTGTATTTCAGCAGGGGAAATTAGGTACCGAAAATTATATAGTAGTTTATAATAATACACTAAACACACAATGAAATTCAGCCGGACAAGCTTGAACTTTGGTTTGAAGGGCTACCTGTATGGCAGCAGCTCTCTGGTTGTCTGAACACAGCCTGCTCAAGCGCTCGAGCACCAAGTCTCATTTTAACAGGCAATTGTGTTTTGAAGCGACATGTCACAGTCTGCGCTAAATACGTGAAAGTGACCACGTCTGCTACTGCAAACCGTCACAAGGGAGTAAACCAGAGAGTGGGAGGGCATTTCCAACGTCACGGTGTTGTTACTGTGCTGTTTGGTGGCTCACCTTCCCCGTCTCCACCCACTCGTCTCCACCCCCCTCCTCCCTCTGCAGTGGACGTGTATCGCATTTGAAGCAGCAGGCAGCAGGTGGAGATGACATCATCTGCACTGCAGCACACTGCAGCACTGGGTCTGAACAAAGACATGTCAGCCTCGCTGTGTATCCCCGCTTTCCCACCATCTCCGTCTGCATCTCTCCCCACACATCAGCCAGAGGGGGGAAGGACGAGCACAGCCTCCTGCCAACGCTGGTTCTCAGGCTTATCTCAACCTGCCGACTCCCCTCCCAACACATCTGCTCAGTCTGGAGTAGGCAGGCAACGCTTCACCTCTGCACCTCCACAAGCCACTATGTTGATAGGTGGAGCGGGATTACACATAATACGAGGCGCTGCGAACAATCCTTCCTGTCCCAAATAAGAGCGATCTGCTGATCTGACAGCAAGTTCAGTCAGGTTGTGTACAGCCTCCCCAAGAATCAAAGGCGAGGATCCTATTGTTGTTCTTTCGGTTCATTATTCACAGTGCAGCATCCTGTCCCTGCGAGCTGCAATTTAGCAGCCAGTGACATTATGTTTCCATTCCTAGTGATAGAAAGTACTTGACCTCTTTTACGGTGGCTTATGGGGGGTCTTACAGTGACAGCAGCTCTCTGTGGAGCCTTTAGCAAAGATACCGTGATGTGCAAATGTCACCAGGTAGCATAGTAAAGGTTCCCCACCTACCGTCATTAGGTCACTACCTGGGGCATCGGCACTGAGAGAGAGCAGGTCAAGCACGCACAAAGAGATTTATAGATTGTTTTCATTGTTTGCCGTGCCGCTTTGTTGTTTTGTTTTTTTTGCACTAAGTCCTTCTCCTCCCCTTCATCAATGAGCCAATAGCATACAGGCAGGCCATGCACACACACAGCCATGTTCCTGTCGCCTAGTTACCACTCAGCAGCAGGTTGCCACAGAAACGGCCTCATAGCAGCTAAATGGGGAATGCTAATGCAGTCTTTTACACTCCCTGCTGCAGTGGGCTTTCTGTGCCCATCCCAGCCCACTGTCTGTACACTTCATACTTATGTGTGTGTGTGCACTCAGACTCACAGGTGTTTGTTTGTTTTGTGTATGTGGTGAGACTTTTCCTAACGTTTCATTAATCCTTTTTGATTTCTGGTCATACATTTATTACATTCTTTATTAGTATGTGGATTTTTTTTTCTTCTAATTTCTTATCTAATTTGTGCAGTGATTAAAATCTAGCTGCTAATATTGCATTCCTTATAATTTGCCAATTATATATTTTCTTGTTTTTTCTTTGTGTGTTTGGAAATCATTTGTCCTGTTGTGTTTTTCATTTTTATACATTTTTGACACGTTACAGAAAAATGTTTTTCTTGTTGAAAATGTGTAAACACGAGCAGAAAGAAGCAGTGAAACTACTTCCAGCGATGCTGAGCATCAGTGAGAAGTAGAACTCGCCTGTTAAACAGCTTTTGGCACCTACATCTATCTTGATGTAAGGAAAGGCTGTATTTCAAGGACTGTACTTAGGTGCATATGTTTTGATTTACTCTGTACTGTCAGCATCATAGTCCTTCTTCCATACAGGTGCACGGAATAAGTCCATAACAGGGTGCACTTAATCAGCTGGAGAAGGCCTTCAGCTGTACACTCCCCCTAGAGCTTGTCTGAAGTGCTGTGTGAAAAAGTGGGCATATTTAACATGCCCCCGCTCATTGCCCTGTCCTTCAACCTCTATTTGTGTGCTGGAACTGTGTTTAAGAGCTGTGAGAGAGATGTTTAATGATGGCAGTCATTAGCAAATGACTGATAAGCTTTAAACCAGCATTTTTTTTTTTGATGACGCGAATAATTGATGCTTTTATGTTCTCTCCCATCCTTGAGAGACAAATAATGATCATAAGATTTTTGTATGCTACAGCTGAAAGTAATCAAAGTGCCCTCAGCTTTGCTGGGTCTTAAAAACCGACTTCATATGAATGTCTTCATAAACAGTTGATTATACACCTGGCGACTTTAAGCTTAGCCACCGCAACAGTCTCAAATGCAGCTTGTCGTGCATACTTTGTGACCTTTTTTCTTGTCCAGATTTAGGGCTGTTTGTGTAAGGAAACGTGCTGGGCGATTTTGGACAAAAATAAAATCCCGATTTTTTTTCTCTGAAAACCTGATTTTCGATTTCGATTTTTTTTGGTAAAACTACAAAAGACAATGGAATAAATTGTTTCAAATATTTTATCTTTATTTTTAAAGAAAAATAGCAAACAAATTTCCCTATTGGGAATGAAGTGCAATTGAAAGATACTGTAAATCCTCCTTGAGTTTAGTAAAGTGACAACATTTACAATTTTCTTGACCAAACAAAGATGACTAGACGAGCTCTGTCTGTAATGAAGCCAGCTGCAAAAAAGGAAAATCGATTTTCCGATTTTCCTTTTTTTAACATCGATTGTGATTAATAAATCCGATTTAGATTTAAAATCGATTAATAGCACAGCCCTACGTGCAAGCCTACAACCACCCCCCAGCAGCTGATGTGACTTGCATGCTGACGTGGTATTCTTCTATGTCCCACTGTTTGCACAGACAACCAGTTCAGAATGTCTATCCTGGAGCGCTTGGAGCAGATGGAGAGGAGGATGGCAGAGATGGCCACCCACCAGCAATCGGGCAGTGCAGGGAGCGGTGGGACTGGAGGAGGAACTGGGGGAGGAGGTGGAGGTGGAGGAGGCAGTGGAGGAAGTGGTGGGGGAGGCAACAACAGCCAGTCACAGGTAAAAAGCCACATCAAGTTGTTCACACAGTCCGTTACACATGTGACAGCACATTGGCCTTGTGTTGTGTTTAACCTACAAGCATGTCTTCACAAAAAAATGATGTCTTTTGTTATTGAGCAGCCATTAACGATATGCTTCTCTTGTGTATTTGAGTGTACATCTGGCCAGACGCAAGCCAGCAGCTCTTTTGAGAGTCGCGTTGTCGTGGTCTGTGAGAAGATGATGAGCAGAGCATGTTGGGCCAAATCTAAACACCTAATCCACTCCAAGACCTTCAGAGGCATGACCCTCCTTCACTTGGCTGCCGGCCAAGGCTACGCCACCCTCATTCAGACACTCATCAAGTGGCGGTGAGAGTGAAATCATACACATATTTTATGATAGGTCTGCGATTTATGATAGACATATACTATACCCAAACAGAGGTGACTCATTGTTGGTTTTCTGTCTTGCATCCAGCACCAAACATGCTGATAGTATTGACTTGGAGTTAGAAGTGGACCCTCTGAATGTGGATCACTTCTCCTGCACACCTCTGGTAAGAGCTCAGAAGTTAACATGTGACCGTGGTAGAGTCCTATTCTGTGTGATAGATGACCCGTCTCTAAAAATGGGTTCTTGCTCTTGTCTGTGTGTCTTCTATCCAGATGTGGGCATGTGCGCTGGGTCACCTGGAGGCAGCAGTGGTCCTGTATAAGTGGGACAGACGTGCTCTAGCTATCCCAGATTCCCTGGGCCGCTTACCCTTGTCAATTGCGCGCTCTCGTGGCCATACCAAACTGGCTGAATGTCTGGAGCAGCTTCAGAGGGAGGAGCAGCAGGCCCCGGGCCCCCTACCGCCCACAACCTGCATGTCCTTCTCCCCAGCCCCGGATGCATCCACCACAGACAGCTGGATGGTCAGCTGGGCAAACGACAGCATAGTAGCACCAAGTGGAAAGAAAGGAGGTCCTGCAACCACCACAACCACATCCAGCACCACCAACCTCAATCCTGGTCAGTTTTTGCCATTTTCTTGTCTTCAGGTCAACAAAGTATTTGTTAGTTTCTTGTTTAGCTAATTGCTGTGCATTATGTTTCTTGCAGACTTAAGAAGGCCCAGGTCAGAGCCCTCTAATTACTACAGCAGCGAGGGCCAAAGAGATCTCCCTCTAGCAAAAAAACATAAACCTAACCCAGAACTGTTTCAGACCCGGCCCGACAAGGCCATGTCTGTCCCTCTGAGCCTGGAGCAGCAGCAGCTCAACAAGCTGTCCACCGGCGCCAAGAGCTTGTCCACAGAAGGCCTGAGTCTGGACAAAAGCCTGCCTACAGGAGGTGGGACTGGAACAGTGAAATGGAGCTCCAGGGAGAGTTTCTCCAGCAGCAACTTGGGGAGGAAGGCGCTGGGGATCAGTGGAGGCAGCAGCCTCGGTAGAGAGAAACTAGCCAATCGGTTGCGGCAGCGGGAACAACTAGGCATGTTGGTAATGGCGGACAGAGAAATGGCTGATACAGAACTGCTATCATATCGAGAGGATCTGGAGAACCAGGACTGTCTCACACAGATGGACGACCTGCAGGTGAGCATGGAGCCCGGTCTGTTGTAGTCTTCCCTTTTTCTATAGAAACACTCAGTCTTGCATGTTCAGTCCACTTTGTTGAAAATAGTGATAGAAAATAGTGTTCAGATTCTTCCTGGGTTCCTTAAACTTAAGGAACCGTAAGGTGATTTTTCCCACACCGTGTCCACCAATACTCTCTACTCAACCTCGTGCCCAAAACTGATACACGCCACAACAGCAGTCATCTGAATGTTTCTGGAGATAACAGGATTCTGAGTTGCACTGGAAGTCTGAGGTGTACAGAGTGAAGAGAAATGGGCAGAGTACTGAGCCCTGTGGTGCTCCTGTAATGCTAAGCACACAGATACAGAACCCTCAAAAGTTCTGTCCTGTAACAAAAGTCTCCAAAACTGTGGTAGGCAATAATTCAGGCATTTGTAGAGGTTTCCACCTTTGTTTCCTGGGATTTCTTGCATGACAGAAAAGCTTGACCTTTCTACAAATGCCTTAAAAAGAAACAAAGAAAATGATCCTCACAGTGCTGCGTGTTTTGTCCAAGTTTAAGTGGCTCAATGAAACAAGTTAAAGCAGCATATAAGTATTCACTGGACCAATCTGACACTTGGTCGATGATCATCGCCGCATAATAAACTCTCTCTATTGATCATCTTCAATGGCCAAGGGATCCTTCCAGCCATCTATATCCGTCTAACTGCTGCTCCCAAAAAATGAAAGGCTCGTTTAAGACTTTTTCCCTCCAGCAACATCACTTGCATCATTATTATCTTCCACATTTCCATTAAAGACCAAATTTTTGTCACCCGGCCAAACCGTTTAACTTCCACAAGTGTGCCGCGTAAAATCAACCATGCTGATGAAGATTTACGAGAAAAGTGCCCACCTCATTCATCACTGTTTTTCCCCACAAAACAGGTGAACATGATGACTCTGGCAGAGCACATCATTGAAGCAACACCAGAGAGAATCAAGAGGGAGAACTTCACGGCTACGGACTCGGTACCCTTAGACACGTCAGGGGTCACCAGCACCATGAACTGGCTGGCAAACTACCTGGGAGATGTGGAGCAGCTGCCGAGCATTGTACATCTACGGTACGGAGCAGGGACAAGCAGGGAGATAAAATATCTTGTTTTGTTTTTTTATCGCTTGGTTTTTATGTTTAAAAAGCTTAATCTATGGAAGAAGTTAGGGCTGGGCGATATATCTAGATTTTAATATATATCGATATATTTTCAAACGCGATATGGTACGAGACAATATCGTTTATATCGATTTAAAAAAAAAATAAAATAAATATATTTTTTTTTATGATTTTGATATAGCTTATTTTGTGACAAATTGACTTGAATGTTTTATTTGAGATTTGCACAAATGTTTTGTTATTTGCACAACTGTCAACCTCAGTGGAAAAGTCCACCTGTTACTGTCTACATTGTATTAATTGCACAGTGTATTTTAATGTAATTGTTATGCAGGAAAGGGATATTTGTTTTATTTTATTCAAGAAGCATTTTTATTCTTTATATGCAGGCAGTTTATTTTTATTTCATTTGTTTTATACATTTTGATATTGTGCAGACCTCTGTTAATAAAGGAACCTGTGTGACATTTGGCACGAGGCTTTGTATTAAAACTGACTGTTTTTTTAAGGGTTTGCCTCAGAAAAAGATGAAGCTAACAGAGATGCTATGCTATAATGCTTTGGGGGAAACCCCAATTATGGCACAGAAAAAATATCGATATATATCGAGTATCGGCATTCAGCTAGAAAATATCGAGATATTACTTTTTGTCCATATCGCCCAGCCCTAGAAGAAGTCATCTGATATTTTCAGATTTCACATCAGATGCCACCAGCATATGTGAATAGAAAAGAATTTTAAAAAATCATTCTTTTTTTTTAATCCTCAGATCTTTGTACAACGAACCCCTGACCCCGTCATCCAACCCCAGCATGAGTCCTAGAGGATCTCCGGTGAGAGAGGGGCCTCTGGAGAGGTCCAGCGTCCCCTCCCCGGCGGACTGGAGTGAGTTCATCAATGCCTCCAACAGCAAGGTGGAGCGACACCTGGCCCAGCTGACTCTGTCAGACCCAGAGCAGAGAGAGCTGTACGAGGCCGCCCGCCTAGTCCAAACTGCCTTCCGAAAGTACAAGGTACAGGCCCAGTTCTCAGGTTCCTAAGCCCCCACTGATAGGGCTGCACATGTAGGATGGCTGTGATTAGACTGATGTTGTTGTCGGCCGTAGAGGAGGGAGAACTCACTTCTACCTTCGTCCCTGTTGGTTGTGTTCTTGTGTGAAGTTCAGCTTTTGTTTTGAGATGTATTCTTGATTTGTACACTGTTTTCTAATCATGGTGAACAGTGATTATTTCCAATCACTATCTTTGTCTTACTGTCTAATCCTTTACTCATGATCACATTCCAATATCGAAGCAAACTCTACCTATATGTCCCTGTGGTTTCAGCATGGCAAACGTGGCTTGAGCAGAGCATGGCCTTGCTTAGAGGAACTGCACTTTCCCCACTTTCCTGCTGCACCTAGACACAGTCCAGCTCGTGTGGCCCCACTTTACACCTGTCTTTGCTCTCTCTTAGTTAGCAGTGTGGTGCCTGCTTCTGGCTGTTGTTAAATAGCTGTTCACACCCCAGTCCTGTCCCCAGTCCCTTCCCACCCCCTCAGAAACTTCAGTCGAGTTTTTTCTCATGACAAACTGTTCGCTGTCGTTCACAGTGGTCTTTTGTGCCCGTCTGCCAGCTGATACTGAGGTGGCTCCCTGTTGGGCAGCAGCTTACTTCTTCCACCCTTTTACAGGTAGTTGGTTCACAAGGCGTGGTCTTACTCCAGGGTGGAGTCATGTGCTCCCCACCAGGATGCCTCACCTCAGGAAGGCGGAGCCCACTATCCTTTGTGGTAACAAAGCAGGTTCCACTGTAACCTCTTTTCTATATCCCACTCTACTCTCCACCAGGGGCGGCCTCTCCCAGAGCAACAGGAAGTAGCTGCTGCTGTTATACAACGTTGTTACAAGAAATACAAACAGGTAGGTTCTGCAGTGTTGCTCAGGCGTGATCAAATCTACATTTTAGTCAGGGTAACCTCTTAGTGCATCATTCATAATGTTTCCCTTTTCCTCCTTACAAGCTAACATGGATAGCCTTGAAGGTAACTTGTTGGTTGTGTTTCCCAGCACTATCGCACCGTTCCTGCGCAGCAAAGCGTGACACGTTGCCTTGTTCTTGTCCTGCAGTATGCACTTTATAAGAAGATGACGCAGGCCGCCATCCTTATCCAGAGTAAATTCCGCAGCTACCACGAGCAGAAGAAGTTCCAGCAGAGCAAGAGGGCCGCTGTGCTCATTCAGCAATACTACCGCAGCTACAAGGAGCTGGGCAGGCTGAAGCCCCGGCACCGCGGGGCTGCCGCTACGCTGGTGCAGCACAAGCTGAGGTACACATTCAGCCACACGCTGAATTCAAGCCAAATGCCTGATTACATCAATCCTGCTACAAACAATACGATGCTGGAGAGACTACTTTATCATACTATGTAACTACAAAATGACAGCTGAATTACTGGACTTGTCCGAATGACTGAAGGATGGCGAATGCCGAGAGTCATTTATTAACAAAATCATTTTGAGCAATACGTTTGACCGATGATGAATAGTCCCTCTCAGTTAATTAAGTATGTTTTCCTTTGTAATACAACCTGTCAAATGTTCCCTAAATGATCATGTTCACCCATCCAAAGGGTTGTTTGCAGGAGAGAATGATGCCCTCCTCTCTCTGTTCTGTTACAGAGGTAGTCTGCTCACAAAGAGACAGGATCAGGCTGCCAGGAAGATTATGAGGTTTTTACGACGCTGTCGCCACAGGTAAGCTCCAGCAGAGACTCACACGTGCTAACATTTCAGATAAAAGTCAGTAGCCAGACTTACTATAAGGGATAGCTCTTGGTCTAGGAGAGTATTATCCCCTTCAGTTAATCACTGTGACATACTGGAAACAACTGTGTACAACAGAAGTGAATTCACCCTCGTGCAATGCCACATCTTTTGATTCAAATTTGTATCAGCGCTCAAAAATGTCATTTTTTTCTAAAGAAAAGGGCACCATAGTCTTTCATTTAAAAAGGCACATATCAGTTTCTGTGCATAAATCCTAAGGATCGTTTTCAAAAAATCAAAAACATTGCACATAACTGCATTCTGTAATTAGTTGAGCCAAAGTCTCCTTCAGCTCAGGTGGAACCAGCGCGTTAATCATTCTGTGTTGACAGTGACGCACAAAGGTGGGAGTGGGAGGAAAGCTGTGACGGCAGCGCTGTAAACACCTGTGTTCAAAGCAAAGGGCTTTCTGATGGATGTCTTAATGTCTCAGGAAGCTCCTTCGATGATTCATTTTTCAGCATTTTCATCGCCATCCACACTGCATAAGTTTCTAAAGAACAGAAATCTGGAAACCGTGACGAGGCTGGAAAGTTAGTGCGACACAACCAGTACTCGAGTTGAGGGGGGATGAGGGGGGATGGCATCCCCCCTGAAATAAAAACGGTCCAAATCATCCCCCCTGTAAAACTGCCATCCCCCCTTTCCATCCCTT
Source organism: Cololabis saira (assembly GCF_033807715.1). NCBI lineage: Eukaryota > Metazoa > Chordata > Actinopteri > Beloniformes > Belonidae > Cololabis > Cololabis saira. The sequence continues at coordinate 11,552,580 of NC_084598.1, forward strand.
ATGTCATTTCATCAATGAATGTGGTTTTACTGCTATTTTAACATTTAGAGTCATCACCAGAAAAATAACTTACCGTATTTGACAATTTTCACCTGTTTCAAGTAAATTTTCACTTGAAATAAGTAGGTTGTCCCCAGTGGGACAACATTTATCTTCTTATTGCAAGCAAAAAAATCTTGTTCCACTGGCAGATTTTTCTACTTATTTCAAGTGAAAATCTACTTGAAACAGGTGAAATTTGTTGTTTTTTCCAGTGATGAGTCTTGTTTTAAGTGTAATTAGATTTTTTTACTAAAATGAGACATTTTAACTAGAAATAAGACAAATATTATTGTTAAGATTTTGAGTTTTTGCAGTGATCCATTTTACTTATCCTGTGAAGGACAGAGTCATATTGATAAGTTCAGGAAAGTGTTTTTTATTGTTGTGTTTTGATGTATTTGATGTAAGCCCAGTGGATATTTAAAGCTTACAGAAGGCTGCATTTAACTGCTGCTATGTCATTCCTGCAGTATTTCTGCAGGTGTTTTGGTCACTGCTATTATTTGTAATATATTATATTATTTGTAATAAGCACAAATTATCTGTCCCCATATGATACAATCCACCATCCCCCCTGATTCTTTTTTACAACTCGAGTACTGGACACAACCTACCCAACAAAAAACAGCTAAACAATTATTTTGTCAGGACAAATCTGGCAGAAAGTCAAGGAAAAAAGCACCGTTCTTGCTAAACAGAAACAAGGGTGCACCTTCAAAGAGAGGGATGTTCTATATACTAGTGGATTATATCGGTGTATTTGAACAAGCACCTCAACGTTTATCTCTAAGTAAAATCAAAACTGAGTAATAATTCAACGTTGAAATGGCATTTAAGTATTTCAGTACTGGGATGTTCTCACTCCTGCTGTGTGCCGTTCTTCCTCTCTACCTGTTTTGTTTGTCTGTTTGTTTATTTGTGGTTCTGTTCAATGTGTTGTGATTTATTTTGGTTGCCAACAATCAGTGGTCAGAACCGTAAATGAGCCCTAAGCTCCAGCTCTCTCCACCCTCTATACTGGCCCCCACCTGTCCTCACCCCCTCTTCCACAGCGTCTACTGTGTGCTAATAGCTGTCTGGTATTGTTTTGCTGTTTATGCCAAGCCCCTTGATGGACCATAGACTGTTCAAGCGGGTGAGTGCAGCCTTAGCAACTCAGTTCGTGCCTCCCTCCCTCTTTCTCCCTCTCTCTATCTCTCTCTTTCTCTGTCTCGCTCTTGCTCACTCTGTTTTTTTTATCTTTTTTTTAATTCTGTTTGCCTCTCTCTCCCCAATGTCTCACTCTCACTTTTCAGTAATGCAATTATCTCCTCCTGAAGTCTCGGCCTCAAGCATTCTCTCCTCCTCTCCTCTCTCCTCCCTCCTCTGCTCTCTCTCTCTCCCCCTCCCCGCCACCCCCCCCTCCCCATTCTCCATCACCGTTGCTTGATGCCTGCTTGCATGAAGGCTGCCGATTGGAGCCACAGGTGGACTGAGAAGCTCAGATTTAGGACAGAACGTGTCTCGAACTAACAAAATGCTTCTGAACAATGATATCCCTGCGACTCTTAACAGACACTTCTCTGATTCTCTTTGTCTTTCTCAACTTGGGACTACATTTTGTTGATTCTTTTATTTATTTATTTTTTCCAGCTTTGTGTGGTTATGCAGATAGCCAGTGTGAGTGCGGGAGGCTTTTTTTTTTTTTTCCAACTGTGTTTTATCCTGCTGCATGTCAAGTGATAACTAGGAGGCTTGCTCTTTTACATTTAGGCATGCTCTGAACCTGCTGTTTCTCAAGCAGTTGTCTTTCTTTGCTGGCTGGCTGACTGTATGTTCTGTTTCTAGCCTCTCAACAGCCTGGGAGGGGGGTGTCACTCCAGTCATTTCTTCTTAATAAGCCTGACCACAGCCAGCGGATGTGAAATGGCCAACAGTTCATCAGAACAAACCAGCAAAAAATACTGAAAAAATAAAAAGATACTTGTGATACTGTAATGAGGCACAAATCCTCTTTAACATGTACTTCACATCCACTTTAGAGCAAGGGGGAGATTGTCGGTGTTACAGTACCAGCGTATATGGCAGGTTTGTCGTTGTTAGGAAGCTGTGATACAGTAGCTCACAGGTCAGAGAAGCTGCAGCTACGACACAGGGCTCAACACATTCAGACCTCAGGGTGTACACCGGTTCACCACCAGAACACACGCCACACAAAGGCGCGGTTTGTGTGCGCAGCGCTCACATGCACCTACACGCTCTGCCTGTCTTCAGAGCATAAATATTGCAGTATTTACCTTCCTCGACCAGCCAGAGCACAATGAAATCCGTCAAATGATGGTTGATGTCTAGAAACCAGAGCAGGGCTGGCAGTGTGTGTATTATACAGCTAGGGCGGGTGTCTTTTGTACTTTACTGTGAAGCAGTAGTGAAGTGGTGAGGGGGGGGGCTTAAGTATAAAAAAATATGTTTGTTTTTAACCGGCGCCACTGTTAAGTAATCAGAAGGTAGACACCTCAGGACCGTGTGTGACGATGCCATAATATTGATAACTGTAACTGAAATGATGTCTTGTTCTGTATTGCTTTGTCCTGGATTTCAAAATGTTTTTTAAAACTATAGTAATGACTGTGACTACAATGTAACCCCCCCCTTCTTTTTCCATTCCAGTGTGCAGGTTTACCTCTGACCAATATTGTCTTCACAGATGTCCCTGATGATCTGATCTGACGTTAAATGTCTCTGATTGTCCGGCCTGAACAGTGTGATGCTGTTGGGCCTGCTGTGTGTGTGACTGTGTGTGTCCTACGTGCACACCCTCACGTGTATGCCGTACTTAAGGGCGCCTGTCTGTCTCTGTGTTCCAGGGTGAAAGAATTGAAAAGGGCCAGGGAACATGAGACCCCTCGGAAGAGCCCCCTTGCGATGTGACATCACTCTCCTGACTCCTCTTTTCATTTTTGTTTGTACTTGAGACATTTTACAACCGAACAGGAAAAAAAACATCAATGCAAACACTGCAAATATAAATACTACAGCAGTGTTACCGGTTCATCTACTACAACATGTACAACACACTTTTCTCACGTAACTATTCTTTCCACTGACCTGATTTTGGTTGGAGAACAGCAACTTCTACAGGATTATAAACTACAATGTTTGGGGTGGGGGGGGGTGGAACATTTGCTTTGTGGCATTTTTTGCACTTTTTCATGGATTGCTATGGTTTTTTTTTTTTTTTTTTGGTCTTATTTGAAGAAGTTTTGGACAGTGAAGGAGGGCAAGGCATAACGAGTGAGGACCTCGAGAGACTGCTGCAGGAGATCTGAGGACCGAGAGACCGTGCAGAAACGTTCTGCAATTGTGTTACATTTTTTAAAGACTAATTAACTCATTTGAGGAAGGATTTTCTTTTTTTTTTTTTTGGCCAAATATATTAATAACACACATGCCCACTTCTATCCAGTGCTGTAGACTGTACAGTATTCAATTTAGCTCTTTTGAGTTGCTCCTGTCCTACTGTGCTCTGCCCCACAGGTCTGCCCACACGGGTGGAGCTACAGATGAATGTAGTGGGGTTTAAACATACACAAGCAGACTGGGGAGAAAATATTTATGTTTTAACATTTCTTAAAAAAAAAAGTGATATGCTTTATCGTATATAAATATATATATATATATAAATATATATTGTCACTTTACTTGAATTTGTTCCATATTGTCCAATGTATTTCTTCCATCATGTCCAATGTACTGGTGATCTGTATCTTCAGGCTATACGTTGTTAAAACCTACCAAGAAAAAAAAAATGCATGACTTGTTGGCAAGCAAAAGTCTTTGCTCGTGTGCTTCAGTCTAGTCTTACAGCCTATCTTCTAATTTTTCTTTTTTCGTTCCACCTTTGTGCTCAACATGTCCATATTCTGCTTTGTTCGAGCCTTTTCTTATTTCTGTAATGAAGCTTTCTCTATGTTGTCCGGTTTTTTGTTGTTTTTTTATTTTGACGATTATTATTTCTGTTTATCGTTCAATCGATTGCCCCAACAGAAACCTAACAAGAGAGAAGAACTTGCCTATTTTGTGTTGATATGGTTCTGGTCATGCAGGTTGTTACTTTTTCTTTTTAAATGAACTTCGGAGCCTGCGAAGGCTCTTGAGGGGAAGATCACATACATTGCCTTGATGTCTTAGAGATTCTTCAAGGGGTCCCTAAGCTTGTCCCAAAATAGGGGTTTGACAAATCCATATTTTTGACAATTGAGTGATTTCTGTATATAAAGAAGGCTGAAAGTACGTAGGAAAAAAAAACATGCTCCCTACAGGGATTGTATTTTAGAAATATTTTATTTTATTCATTAAAAATGGGTCAAAACAGGTAAGAGACAAAAACAGAAAATTTGTATAGTTTTGTTTGAATGCTGGAGAAGTATGGTTGTATTGTGTGTATATAGTGTAAATACCTGGGATAAAAATGAGCTATGTGCATGAAAAGTATGAGCAGAGTAAAAATGGGCCGGGGTCAGGGGTCGGGGCGGGGGGTACAACAAAAGCAGTAGTGGCTATGCTCTGTAAAATTCAAACTATTTCACTATTAGAGTATTTTATTTTATTTTGATTCTTCTCGAGACAAACATTTTGCTAAAGCATGATATTACTGCAATATGAAAAAAGTAAAAAAAAAAAAAAAAAAAAAGCTGTACTTAGTGTTAGGAAAGATCTTTAAAATGATCTTGGAACAAGTATGTTACGTTCTTTTCTTTTTTTTTCATTTGTTTATTCTGAGTTTCCCGAGAAACTTTTGCCAATGGTGCCAAGGTATGTGAATGCTATAGAGCTTAAGAAGATAATTAAGTTAATTTCTGCAGAACAGATAATCATACTGTAAAACACACACGAGCACTGAAGACCGTAATGTCACAACTGGCTGAGGATTACAAGAACAAAAAGGTACGCGGGTCGCAGACGGCCTCAGCATTTAAGTCTACCATGTCTCCATCATTCCCACATATGTGTAAGAGCTTTTATTAATCACTGAATATACCATATCAAAGTTGTTTTTGACTTTTTTGTTGTTGATGAAACTGGAATGTGATATGATTTCAGAGCTATCTTGTCTGAACTTTAAAGATTGTAAACGACAGCCTTGGCTATTGGATCTTGATAAAGCAATCTGTGTCACTGAAAAAGATGGAATCCATCTCCTGAAATGTGCAAAATCCTGCACTGAGTTTTGATGTATGATTTACATTTGTTTGCGAACTGGTGGCAGAATTTTCTCAGTTCAAAATGTTTAATAAGAAATGTCCGTTGAGGCTGCCAGTGTCTAATAGAGCTTGTTTTTGTTTTTTTGTTTGTTTGTTGTTGTAAAAGGGGGGGGAGGGGGGGTGTCAGGTTGAAAAACATGTATAAACTGTACTTGACTGTGTTTCTTTCTCACGCAGTTGAACACAACATTTGCAAAATGAACCATTGCAACTGTCAAAGGTGCTAACATTATTCTAGCCAGGAAGACAGCGCTGACATACGTCACTCATCTCAACGCAGAATAATCAGCTAATATAACTGCTTTACGGATGTATAAAACAGTGCACTAGTGCCAACTACGAAGCGTTACGATGTGTCTTGTGTATTGGGTAATATCACAGTGGAATACGTGGCAGTGGTAGTTCGACAGAGATGAACACGTGAGTTGATTTAAGCGTCTGTCCCGTACCCAAACACGACGATTCAGGCTAAAACTCGCAGGAACATTTTTTTAATTATTATTTTATAATACAATCATGAAACTTAATTGGTATTTCTCTTATCTCTTGTTTTCAATTGGCCAGTTTTGTTATTTTCTACTGACCTGATACGTGAAACTTTATCTGCAGAGTGTCTATGTAGAAAGTGCCTATTCATATCCTCATAGCTGTAATCCAGTTTCAGAACGCATTCAATGCACTTGACGTTGAGGAAATTGTGTGAGAAGATGGACACCCACAGTCAGTGCAGTATCGTCCGCATGATCGCCACCGTCACACCGCCACACTCACACCGCCACACTCACAGAACCAGTGATGCTCCCGGAACACACTGGTGTCCGTAGAGCACTCAAGTTTGTCAACATTTTAGCTTCGTCTTCTTTCTTTCTTTCTTTCTTTTCCCACCCGTTCCGTTTTTTAACTGGGGCAGCTTGTAATTTATAAATGCCACTACTGGGGTTTGTTGCCTCCATTCATCCTGTAGTCTGCGGTTAGAATGCATAGCCAATGCAATGTTGTGGCGGAAAAGGAGGAGGATTTATTATGCTTGCATGGGTAAAATAGTTAACTGGGTGACAGAGCTGCACCTATAGCATGCTTATTTTCTTTGAATCGGTAGTCAGATAGACTTGTTAAAAGACATACTGTTCTGTAAAACTATGAACATTGGTTTGATGTGTCACAGAACTCAGAAAGACAGAGGGCATGTGACTGGAGGACGTACCTACAATAAAGCCAATGATCAACGGTCAGCAACTACTGACGTTTTCATGACATGAGGACAAGATCGTTTTTAGAGCAAGCCCTGACTTTTTAGACTTTTTAATTTGCCTTTTATTTTTATTATTATTATTCATTTAGATACTATTGGTGTACTCCCAAGTTCACATAGGACAAATAGACAATGTTGGAGACATTGTGACGGTATATATAGTAAATTAACTAAAGGGACACACACAAATACATGCACAATACATGACACAGCACACGTTCAGACATGCCAAGTTGTCAGTTTCACTTGCAAACTGAGTGCTGGCCGCAGTGATGCTCTTTTCCAAGCTGAGGGACTGGTTCACCTCCCTTCTGTATTTTACTCAGGGTGCCAAAATGGGGAGGAGGAACAGAGCAGGACGGGATTTACAGCAGGAGAAGCGGAAACTAAAATGGGAAAAAAAACCCTGCTTTGAAAAAAAAAGGGGAAAAGAAAACGACGGTAGAGACAGGTTCAGCACGAGGATACTGGAAACTTTGAAAGAATGTGTACAATATATAATCAATTTCCTCAGAAACCTTGGACATACAGACAGTAGTGGAGCCCATGGATAGCGTCCATTTATACAGTATAGCTCTTTATGAAAAATGATTTGACTCTTTCATGGAAACCTGTCAAATCATTGTATAATTCTGGCCACTTCTTTAGGCCTTTAATTTATCTAAGTGACAAAGCGTAGAGGGTATTTAAGATTAAGAGTGTAGTTATATGAAAATTGCACCTGCAAATCTTGTTTTTACTGCCATTTGTGAGTGGGATGACAGGTTAGCTGATAGGCACTCTTCTTTAGCGTACAGTATTATCAATTCCAAGAGGTTCTGTGAATTGACTTGAGAATCTGCCTTTCCTCCTCTTCTATTTCTGAAGCACCCAAACCAGAGAAAGGTAGGCGCATCAGGACAACAGATCAGAAACAGTTTTACACTATATTCCACTTGTTGACACAGAGCAATAAAGAACTATTTTGTGGAGACCTATAGACCTTGCAAAGTTTAAAATGATTGGACACATGTAGTCGACTTACTCTTATGCAAATGCCAGTATTGCAAGACAAGCATACAGTAGTTTATGGACAGCAATTATATGGCACCCTTTACCGAATTGCACGTTTTCATCGATTCCAAACTGAGAAGAAAAAAAGGCCCTGCTTTGATAGAAAGTCACGGGTCCTCGACACTTTGCATGTGAACTAGTGTTAGATCTATTTTCCTTACCTCTATAGCTGTCTTTCTCTCTGTCTTTCCCTGTTATGTGACCCAATTTTTCTCCACTCCCGACCCTTAAAAGTTTCATCTCTCGGTTCTCCTAATGTGTTTTGCTTTCCTCCTTTTTCTTCCCTCCCCTTGTTTGTAAGTTTTATTTTTGTAATTGTGCATGTACAAGCGTCACTGACTCGATGGATATGTTTAAAAAAAAAAAAAGAAAAAAAAGAGATTTCAGCTGCTGAAGCCATGCAAAACATTTTGAATTGCCCTTAAAATATGGAAGATGTTTTCTGAATGCTTTATATTCTTTCTGCTGTAAAATAATAAAAAAAGGAAAAAATGAAGAAAACTTGAGAACCAACTCTGCGATGTCTTTTGCTTCCTCTTTTATACGTATGAACACTAAAATGCTTTATTTCACACATTTTTCTCTCCGACACTTTTCAACAAAAATTGGCAAACGTTAGCTCATTATACATTTTTTTATTTTGATTCTGCATACAGCGTTGCATAACATTTGACTTTCACATCTGAAATTGGGACAAACATAGATAAGTAGACTTTGAACAAATGTGCATTTCAAACAACATATTCGTAACATTCAATAGAAAAATTCCCAATCAATGTGTCCCGCACAAACCGGTGGAATTGCTGTTTTTGGCAACGAATCAACAGTAGACATGTAGTCTTGTGTGAGTTTCAGATAAATATTCTCTTAGTGCAAAGCCCTGCCTCTTGTGTGCAGCAGTAATGGCTGTTTTTGGACCGTTTTAGACACAGTACTTCCAGAAACACTCAGAATTCCCTGCTCTCTTCCTGAACTGTTTCCGGAGGCCCAGCATACGGCTGAAGGGACTTAGAAGACTTTGCTTCTCCAATAAAACCTGAAAGAAAAGATAAAGTGACAGTGATTTATAACATTTAGTACAACATTTGTTGAACTTTAAAGTGCTTATTTCCTGCGCTGTTTCAGGGACACCTCTTTGAAAACCTACCTCTCTCTTCATCCCCCTCGGCAGCAGACTTGTCGATCTAAAACCTGATGGGAAAACAAACCATGAGTCTTCATTTCCACTTTTGTCTTCCACTTCTCCACCGTGATTGAACAGTGGCCATTTCTCTGAAGATTGCAGTTAAATGTGTCCATGTGTTTATACTTGGGCCACTTTTGATAGATTGGCAGGACGAGTACGGGAGGATAATGACACTCGTCACTGGTGGACATCTCTGTAAAACCAGCACGGAGCTGTTTAAAACCTTTGTAACTCATGCTGTATAATGTATAATACTGTATAACTGCAGTCTTTGCAATTTGTTCATTGCATTATTTCAAATAGCAGCTTCTATTTGAAATCGATTTCTTGTTCAGTCTTACTTCTTATAAATGCGCTCCATTAGCAGTCTGTGCCATTCACACTCTGACAGGAGATGCCTTAGCTCTTACTTTGCTCTTTCTGGAGGTCTGTTAGCAGGACATATTGTTTTTTTCTGTTCATACAGTCATCCCTGCAGTACATCAACTAACCATTGTGTCTTTGTCTCTCCTCTCTCTGTTCTTCATTCTCTGTCTCTTTTCTCTTTTCCTGCTGAGCCCAGTCTGGCCTCCGGCAGGAGTTTCCCCCCTTTATGATCCAGGTCCTGCTCAAGGTTTCTTCCCTCCTAAAGGGGAGTTTTTCTTGCCACTTTTTGGCTTAAGGTTTTTCTCCCACTAGGGGAGTTTTTACCTGTCACTGTTTGTTATGTTTAGTGACAACTTGTGTTGTAATAGATGCTATATGAATTAAATTGAATTGAATTGTAGTGTAGAGTTTTGACGGGGCCCTATGCGTTCTTGGAACAGAAGCGTGTGCATGTCTCTCACCATCTCTGTTAACCTCGCCAGATATCAAAGAAGAATATCTGAGACCCGCACCGTCCTGTGGAGGGTAAAGCTGCTCAGAGAGAGAGAGGTCGTCCATCCCTCGGTCTTCCCCTGATACTGGGAACAGAAACACCAACACCACTGACCGGTACGCCTCAACACACTCAGAGGTGTCAAAAGTATTCACATTCATTACTCAGGTAGAAGTATAGATACTAAAGTTTAAAAATACTCCTGTAGAAGTTGAAGTATCATCTCAAGTTTTTTACTCAAGTAAAAGTATAAAAGTACTGGCTTCAAAACTACTTAAAGTATAAAAGTAAAAGTAATGTAAGGGGGAAAAAAGCCATTAAGGACAAAAGCCATTGAAAATGAATGCATCTTAGTTTAATGTAAATATATTAAAGAACCATATGTGTGTACTATTGAGCATTAACATGTGTTTCAGAGAGCAGGAGATATGATGACTAGTTGCCTCTAAGTATTGTAATGGTGCAAAAAGTCAAACTTCAGAGGCATGTTATCATTTATCCTAACCTTTATTGGAATGTACATCCAAGTTTAGTTGCAGGAATCTGAGGGAACGGATGTAAGAACAAAACTGGACAAGAACATCTGAAACAACCACAACCAAATTCACTCTATCTATGGAGCAATTTAACTGGATAGTTTTTTTTTAAAGGCCGAAATGAAATAGAGTAACGAGGCTGTTTTTAAAATGTAAGGAGTAAAAAGTACAGATAATTGTGTGAAAATGTAAGGAGTAAAAGTAAAAAGTCGTCTGAAAAATAATTATTCCAGTGAAGTATAGATAACCAAAATTTCTACTTAAGTAAGGTAACGAAGTATTTGTACTTCGTTACTTGACACCTCTGGTAATCACCAGTTACTTCTGAAGCCTGAGCATCCAGTAAAGCTGTAACTGCTCCGTACATGTAAACTTTAGCAGAACAATCCCTGCTGAACACGGCAGCACTCTGGTAATTACTGCAAGAGCCTCCGGGCAGGTCCTGGCCGCCATTAATCTTTACAGATTACATTTTATTACTAAAAATGCTAATCAGACAAGTGAATGGATTCATTATTATGACTAATAGCCATGGAAGAGATGGTATCCTCTACTCACCGGGGCCTGGATAGGGCATCTCTGCTGATTCTGTAATGGGGTGGGCCAGCAGCGGGCCAGAAGCCATGAGCACAAACGCCCAAGAGATGAGATGCTGGCACTTCATTACTGTCAGGTGCTGTTGCTGCCGGCGCTTCTGATTTGCACGGAGGTCCTCAGGTGAAGACGTCTACATGCTCTGCCTGTCCCACCTAGGTTATATACATCCAGCTGTAGCCTGTAACCCCCCCCCCCCCCCCCCCAAACACACACACACTTTTACTTTCCACCAGAGTCGTCAGCAGCATCCACAGTCCCATCCTTCCTCACTTGAGTAAATCAACGAGCGGTCAGAGTTGAATTACAGGCTCCATGAAAAGACGAGCAGACAGGCCCACGCTTCAAGGGCACGGTTAGGTTTTACCAGCTCTTTGACTTGATTGACTATTTTTACTGACTTTGTAAATGGTGTCGCAGCAGGTGCGTGGACTGTCATGTCACCAGCATCCCCCGGGGAGCAGATGTTGGTGTAACTGGGCAAATGACTTCCATCTTTACGGCACTAATTCATTAAACCCTTGGGCCATTTGAATTTTTCTTGACTTTAAAGTCGCTGCATACAAAGCAGAGAGAGTTCCTAATAAACCTGATTAATTACGGAAAGCAAAGGTTCAGGACATGCTAAGACATTCACAGCCTTGCTGTCTATGGGCTGTCTGACATTTCGAGTCAATTTCAGAGAACATAAAAATTGTTCACTGGTCACTGAGTAAAATTGATTGATGCATATTATTTAGGAGGCTGCTCCGTGCTTACCTAGTCACGGTCATGCAGTTAAAGGAAACGTCATCAGTGAGTTCAGCAGCACCGCGCCGTGCCAGCAAAGCCTTCCTATTGGGTCGGGGGCTCGATAGCAGTCATTTACAAAGTTTAATTACTTTCTGCACCTGTGTTTGCTATTTGTGTATTTATTAAAGGTGTGATGTCACAGCCCATCTCTTGCATGACAATAAGGGCATATGACATTTGGTTTTATGGTTGGTAAGCCACGTACTCCTTCAGGTGCAGAAGTCATCAAAGTTTGCAGTCTGTATACGCAGGTACCAACTGTCAATTCAACGTCTAAAGTAAATGTTTTTTCCTCATCCTTGGGGTTTATGCTGCTGCATATAGAGCTTTATTTACTATTCATGAGGAATCTAACATTTCTTTAAGTCATGGGTATTTTTAACAGAGTGCTAGAACTAAGAGAATAAGATCACAGTCTCCTTTTGTTTCGAGCATTTGGAGACAGCAGGTCAGAGGATCTGAGCAATCATGGTGCAGAATATACAAACTCAGATGTAACAGATGCTATAAATAGCTTTGTATGCCATCAGGAGCATCTCAAAAGTAAATCTTGAAGCACAAAGGGAGTACATTTAAGGTAGTCTGGATATAGATCTCACTTCCTTTGTTTGGGGTTTATGCAAAACATGTTCAATTTGAATAATTGCAGGCTCTGCACAGTTTTGAAGATAGTAGTAAGGCAACTGTACAAGCATTTTAATATTGCTGGATTGAAAATATTCCTAAAGCTCAATGTCACCAGCATGACAAAGGGATCAACTTTCAGGAAATAGTTTGACCAGGAGGAGCCAGATACGCCGTATTACCACCCTGAGTCAGGGCAGAGGTCTGAGGCAGAGATCTGTCAGGGTCCCTGACAGATCTCTCAGTAAGACACAAGAAGAGTCCTCATTTTGAGTTATTCTGTTAAATATGATTAAATATGTGCAGGATGAATCCATTACTATGGCAGCTGTTGAAAACATGGGTTCTTTTTATTAAAAGAAGAAAGAAAAACCTGTTCAATTGATATAAAGTCAATTATAAATGATAACAGTAAGTAAGACGATCAATTAAGTTTTGTAATACCATATGAATGATTAATTATGATACTTTCTGAGGGAGTTAACTGTAAAATGAGCAGCTGGGTCTGATTATAAAGGGTACGCGGGTTCCCCTGCTGCTCATCCGCAGTAATGCGCCATATTCAGTCCCATGTGCACTTTCTCGCTCAAGATCAGCTGTTGTGCTTGTTCCTGATTTCCAGCGCTGCTGGTGGGGGAGAATCCACAGAATCCACAGTCTTCATTTTGTGGGGCCCAAATACTCAGACTCAGCAAGAGGAGCCAGGTTTAACCTTCAGGACAGTCCACACCAACAATAACTGATCACCTTCATGGTAACGATCACCAGTAAACCCAGTCCAGCATGGACTTCATGCTCCATGTAATCAGCCCCAAAATAGAATATGAGCAGAACAGTTAGCAGGAGCCACCAACCTGATATTACATTTATTTTGAGATATATTTCTCTATTTATATTTCAGAAACCTAATAAGCGCCAAAGATCACTTGCCAGCGTGCTGCAAGTAATTTTAAGCTTTTTTATTTTAAATGTTCAGCCCTACTATGTATTGTTTATTGACATTTTGTATTTAATGGCTAAACATGAATGATTCTGATTCTGTTTTCCACACCACCAGTTAGTTAACATAAAAGCGGTACTCAAACACAACATTATTAAAGTATGAGATTAGGCTTTTATTTATTCTTATTACAATGAATAAGAATAAATAAGGGAACAGTGACAAGCATAATGGAGCCATCCATGTTTCAGTGCCACTGAGGAAAAACACTTGACCCCAGCTCATTTTTATTGACTGTAATCGCTCAACAAATCCCTCCCAAGGTGATCGTTGCCACGAACATTTTCAAAATGTGTTTTTAATTACTCTCAGTGTTGACAGCCCAATGATCAGCTGAAATCAGGTTGATACAGCCTTCTACTTCAGCAGGAACACATTCTTCATAAAATTACAAATGAAAGCATAAATAAGTACAAAAGTCTTCACCAGAATTTTTTTTTAAAGCAAATTTTGTTCCTTGTAATAGGATTTGTATTAATTCGTGTATGTATTTATCTATGTTGTGACTGATTTAATATGAACTGCTTCAATGTATACTCAAACTGTAAACTTATCTTTAAATGTAAAGTACACTTAATACAATACTCAACTATTATTTTACAGTAGGTACAATATCAATATAGTTGCTGCATTAATGTCATTAATGTATTCTCTGCTTCACCTCTGGAAGAGTGCATCATCATCAGGCCCCAAAGGTACATTATTAATCAACCAATGCAAGTTTTATCTCTTAAAATACCAAACTAAACGTTGTGGCTCCTCAGAACAACACACCACTACAAACTAATTCCTGTGGTTCAAAAGTGTTTAACAAACATTCACCGCCACTAAAGTTAGTATGTCACTTGACAGGTTTTTGTGACTCCTCGCCAACATTAGTCTTCAAGCCTATTTCACTATCAACCACCAGAGGGACACGTTGCATGTACAAATGTTTACATTACCTGGTTTTAAGTTCCTTCATATATTTTTCATTCATTAAAAAAGGTGTGTGTGTGTGTGTGTGTGTGTGTGTGTGTGTGTGTGTGTGTGTGTGTGTGTGTGTGTGTGTGTGTGTGTGTGTGTGTGTGTGTGTGTGTGTGTGTGTGTGTGTGTGTGTGTGTGTGTGTGCGCGCGCAACACAAAAATAAGACATCCCGGATCTGAATGAAATATTCTAATTAAATACTTTGGCCGTTTTCGAATTTGCATACTGTACTACAAGTATACACTGATTTGGCCAAAGTGTAGTAAGTAGTATGCTGTATGTGAACAGAAGGAAATCTGCAGTGTGCGAAAAATACCCGGATGTTGTACTGATCTGGAAAAAAATCCGCAGCATGCTTCAAACCAGCTACCTCGCTCACTATATCCCAGAATGCAATGCGGCCTCGGCCGGGCAGCGATTTTTTCTTTTTTTTCTCAAAGCTTTATTGAGAAAACAGCTGCAACCGGACAGTGATGTGATGTGAAGGCAGAAAGGACTAGTTACACCGTGGAGAGGGAGAAGGAGGAATATAAATGTAAGTAACTTTAATATATAACCTTTTTAATTCAATTTAGTGTAAGGACAACGATTAAAAATTGTGGGTTTTTAATAGTATGTTAGGTTTTTGTTAGTTATCTTAGCTAAGTTATCCGTAAATAAAAGTGAACTAAGTGTTATGACAACGTTATATATCGGTAGTTCGTTGTCTTTTCATGAAATAACTACTTTTCATTGCTGTGTTTTGACAGAGAATTTGTCCGGGAGCTGAAATAAATAGATGCAGAGAGGGGGTTTGGACAAGGAGGAGAAGATGGAGAGAGAGCTACTCGACAGAGAGGAGAACTTGTTAATAATAAAATAAAATTAACTTCAATAGACTGATATGTTCATTTCAATACATTTATTAAAATCCATTTCCATCCCTTATGTCATTTCATAAATGAATGTGGTTTTACTGCTATTTCAACATTTAAGATAAGATAATCCTTTATTAGTCCCGCATCGGGGAAATTTTCAAAATAAAGCCCGACTGGAATCGAACCCCCGTTCGCTGTATGAAAGTCGCTAACCAACCCATTGAGCTATAAGATATACAGCTTTGATCAGTCTGTGGTATATATATATCCATCTAGTAACAACACGAAGCTCACCTCATATTCAGACAAACTAACGTGACAGCTACATCTGTTAGATTTCATCTATTAAACCAACATTTATTTCCTAAATGATTTATTTCAGCCGGCGACAATTCTCCACAGAGCTGCAGGTTTCTCCCCGGGACGAGGCCGTGGGTTGACCCGGCGATCGCGTCTTTTCTCCGGCCGTGAGCTGCTGATGCGGCCGGACCGGCGGCTCTTCTGATCCCCGAAACATCGGATCAAATTTCTACGCCTTACTTTTACGCCTGAATGTTAAAAGATGTTAAAACGTAATAAAGTGGCATATTAACAGCGCTACAGCTGGAATTACAACAGCTTCTACCAGTGTTTCTCAATCCTGGTCCTCCTGCATGTTTTAGATGTTTCCCTGCTTCAGCGCACCGTGATAAAAGTACGTGTGTCATCAACAGAGTTGTGCAGACCTTGATGACAGCTAATTAGGACCTTTAATTAGAATCAGGTGTGTTGGTGCAGGGAAACATCTAAAACATGCAGGACAGGGAACACGAGGACCAGGATTGAGAAACACTCTAGTCTGCTTTTAAATCTCATCTTTCGCTGACGTTTTGGTGCGAGATGCATTCTGGGATACACTGTAGCACACTGCTGTGTGAACGGTCTGCTGGAGCAGCGTACTGAATCCTTCATTCAGTAGGCAGTATTCAGTGCATACTTTGCAGTATGTAGCATGTAGTGCGGTAGTGTCTGAATTCGAAAACGACCTTTGTTCTTTACATAGCGCTGACAAGAAAACGGAAATAGAAGTGTGATTGACTTGGAGTTACATTGTGTGTTGTTTAAGTGTTCCCTTTATTTTTTTGAGCTATGTGTGTGTGTGTGTGTGTGTGTGTGTGTGTGTGTGTGTGTGTGTGTGTGTGTGTGTGTGTGTGTGTGTGTGTGTGTGTGTGTGTGTGTGTGTGTGTGTATAGATAGATAGATAGATAGATAGTCAAAAGTTTGGAGACACCTACTGTATGCATTAATTATTTTTGATTTCATTTTGCTTTTCTTCATTTTTACAGCATCTATACCCCAAAGTGTAATTTTGTCAATACCCATTACGACTGCCTGAAGTGGTTTCTTCGTTTGATAAAAACAAGCAAACAAATGACCACATTTACCTTCGAAATTAAGTGGCACACTTGTCCGATTACATGCTGCCTTCAGGAGCTGCCGGAAACATATTATTTCACTCACCCCAATTTTCCTGTTCGCTTTAGCGCATCCAGAGAGCAACTAACCTTTAACCTGTGTTGTTCCTTTACATTAATTTCCTAATTGTCTTGCAACATGTGTGGCTAAACTGGTTTTGTGCCGTTTTTATGGTGAAATATTATTGTCTCTGCCTCCAGAATGAAAAGGTTGGTGAAACATGTGTTTGCCTTTGACGGACATTGAGGCTGGTAATGAAGTTTCGGGGCGGATGTGTGTGAGCGGAGACGTCCCTGAACGCAGCAGCGTGGCCGCCTCGCCCCGCTGAAGCCTGAATTATGGTTCCGCGTTACATCGACGCAGAGCCTACGCCGTAGGGTACGCGGGAATGCGCACCGTACGATGTACGTCGCCGCTAGCCTTACGGCATAGGCTCTGCGTCGGTGTAACGCGGAACCATAAATCAGCCTGAGCAGGAGCTGCAGCAGCAGCAGCGCAGCGGCGGAGGTGCAGACTAACTTAGTCTCTGGCTCTTCCTCACACAACCAGCAGCTCCTCACCCCACTTATCTTTACTGTGGGTTCACACTTAACAACAAAGCGTTAGAAGCCATTGAAAAAACTCGTGACATTTCTGGATCATTTGCACAGATAAAACAAAGAAGAAGGAGGAAGGCGGGTGGAAGTACAGTAAGGTAGGACTTTTTCAAAGTTGACACTACAGACTACAGTCTTTATGTTTGGGGGGATTTTCTTTGGAGTAAGCCGTGTGTTTCCTCCAACACTGCTGCCTTTGTAAGTGCTGGGAATAGAACAGGTAGGCTGGATATAATTGACCTCATTCAACATGTCGCCGCTTAAACGCTGATAACGTGGCTGTTTGCGTGTGACCTGTTAACAACAGCACCTTTCATGTGTTCAAGGTGCACACTTAAGGCTCATTTATGGTTCCGCGTTACACCGACGCAGACCCTCGGCGTAGGGTACGCGGCGCCCCGTACCCATAGATCCATGCCCGTACCCTACGCCGAAGGCTCTGCGTCTATTTAACGCAGAACCATAATTCAATCTTAGAGTCTGGTTCGTGCTAAATAAATACGGATTAAGGCAAGGCAAGGCAAATTTATTTATATAGCACAATTCAACACAAGGTAATTCAAAATGCTTTACATTGACATTAAATGACAGTAAATAACAAATAAGATTGAAAAAATTAAGAATAAGATAATAAGAAAAGAAGTAAAATAATAAAAAGCACAAGTTGTTAAAAATAAGGGCAGTACAGCCGGTAAGTTTAATTTAGGAGTACGCTTGAGTAAACAGTAATGTTTTAACCCTGATTTAAAGGACATTAACAGACGTTCAAGGATATCAACTATTGTTGTGTGCAGTTTTCCTGCTGACCCCCCTGTATTTCTCACCAGGGTCTTCTGTGCCAGCATGAAGCAGTGATCAGCAGAGATGGCAGAGCTGGAGACAGAGATAGACCAGTCCAGCCTTCCCCGGGTCCAAGAGGGTAAACCACACACACACACACACACACACACACACACACACCCTCTGTCCCTACAACCAGGCGTGTATGGAAACTGTGTGTAATGGTTCATGCTGCTGGGGTGAAGCTGTTTTCATTTAGCCTCTTGACAGGCCAGTCAGAGATTAAGGTCTGTGCCCGAGCTGCAGACGCCACGCCAGGGAAATGATTGAGTTTTTATTGACATTTCTCAGCACATGGGATTCAAAGTACAGACTTGTCTGGACTACCTATCTCCCAAAGACATAATAAAACAGTCCAGGCCTCTGCGTGCATATCAGATGAGATGCTTTGGTCACTGTTTGTTTTGGCGGTAGATGTCTTGGTCTAGGGTTCCTCCATCCACGAGGAAGTCAGGACAGGTACGTGACAGCTGGAGTGGGGGGGGATTTTCCACACAGACTCAGTTATTTATCTGCGCACAGATGGGTTTGCCTTTGACAGGACTGGTATGCTGTGTGCAGATGTAAGGGAGGCAGGAGATAGCTGCTTGTGATTTGCCGTTTGATGGACAAATGGACATTTTAAAGCTATTTTTAAAGTGAAATCCAGATGCGAAGCTCACGTTTTGCCTCGCTGTTTCTAAACTGCAGCTCTGAATTAGTTTTAATTTGCGTGTTTGTAAATAGGAAAACATTCACAAGTTAGGAATTTCTAATCTGTGTCCTGGATTTATGACGGTTGACTCAGTCTTTGGCATGTCCACACTAATGAATGGGATAGAAATGGGTCTGCATGTCTTTTATCGGGGGAGATAATTCAGCGCTACACTCTTGTTTCCACACACAAAGGGAACACTGTGCAGCTTTGCATTTTCATGCTTTATTGAGCAGGGACCACCGCACAAACAAAGCCAGTAATAGCACATATAAACCTGTCAGTGAGACAATGCTGCTATGTAAATCAGATGTCTGGTCAAGAGAAATCTTTTGACTAACCGTCCACTTTAATAAGACAAGATTTGTCAAAATGTTCCGTTGGCACCAAAGTTGTTTACTTGTGGGTGCTTCTGTTTCAAATCTCCAGAGACCCTCGTCCCTCCTTCACCTCCACTTTCCTCACCCTCCAGGAATCTTGGCCAAGTGAACCCTTTTTGTTTTCACTGCCTCTCCCCCCTTATCTGTTCCTGTTTTGGCCTCCTCGGGCTCCTCCTGATTTAGCCTGATGTGCTGAGGGAATGCAGCTCCCGGAGGAATTCCCCCACCTCCCACTCGTTCCCTAATTTTGCGCTCACCAACTGACACAACTTGAGTCCCATTACCCTTCACCTCTCTTTGTTCTCCGTGACGCTCACAAGCCGTTTCCCCCCCAATATGTTGAGTTCATAACACATGGAAGAGAGCTGTGGGATGGACTGGCAGCTCACAGGGAATTTTTTTGTAATTAAAATAAAAAATAGAGAGGAGTAGACTACAACAGAGCCGTCCAGAGAGAGAGTGTGTGTGGGCGGTTGGTGGGAGATTTTTTTTGTCTGAAAATAGACTTCCCTTTTCGCCTGTTTCTCTGCTGGCATACGGTTCCTACTTCTGCTATCCACGGAGCTGTGAGGATATAAGAGACATGTGTGTTTGTTAGTGAGCAACCGATAATCGGCCGTGGCCGATTATCGAATTCGATATTCATAATTTTAATAATAATCGGTATCGGCCCCCCCCAAAAAAAAATCGAAAATAAATCATTTCAATTTTTTTTTTAATACAGTTTGAGTTACAGTATGAAGATTCCTCTTATTTAAGTTTTCCAATGCAGCTTTGTTTTTATTTATCATTATTGAGGAATGCTGGTGTAAAGAAGAGGGATGGGGGGGGTTGCATCTAATGTGATCATTTACTGAAATACTGCATTTTCTTTTTGTATTAAGAATGTTCAACATGCTCAAACTTAAGTAAACTTAAGTAAATATTTGCACTTAAAAAAACAACCTGTGTAGCCATTTTCACAACCTGTACTGTTTGGTTGTTTGTCATGTGTACTTGTTAGCTTACTGTTACTACCTCCAAGTAGGCACTTGCTGTGGTTTGGGTCTGGGAATTGGGAGTATTGTGCCTGACTGTTCTAAAATTGAGGCTGTTATTCCTCTTAATTTGTTATTTTTATTCATTCATTTAAATGAATTCTTGTATTGAAATTTGTTTTCTCCCAAAAAGGTAAAAAAGGGGAATAATCATATCGGCTATCGGTCTTTTTGATTTCCCCCTAATCAGTGATCGAAATAATCGAAAAAAAGGCTGATCGGTCGGACACTAGTGTTTGTTTGGATGCCTCCTCAAGCTGGCCTGACATGATCTGCAGAATTGTATCTTCAACTTGCTTTCGCTTCTCCAAAACTGGTTAAAGCTGTTCAGTTATTCAAGGTCTTAGATGTCACAGCCTCCTCCTGTGTGATATTCCTTTAACTAGCTGTCGGGGGAAACCTGCTCATCTGAGACTAAACATACCCGGCCTGCATTTTAGTATTGAGCTGCTTTTGCCACGCGACTCTGGGACCTAAATCCTGCCGTCGCTTGGATCTTTGATTTGCCATCGTCTGTAAAAGGAGACGCAGGCCGGTTTATTAAGAAGCTTACAGGTGCTCCTGGATTTGAAAGCAGCATATGTTACTCCTGTTGGCCCTTAATGCCTCGTACCTTTTCTCTCAATATCCTTTCCGAGGTCATGACGACACAGACTCTGTCCCTCCACGTTGAAGAGTAATCTGACTGTACTTTGCAGGAGTTTGGAAAAACAAGTTAACCCACAATGCAGACACACCCACACACACACACACACACACACACACACACACATTCATGCAGCCTCACACCAGACGAGACTGACGTTTCCCTCATCGTTCCCTCTGTCGTCTGTCTGTCAGTATTGTTTGGGTGCTGGACTAAAGTTAACCCTTTAGAGCTGTCAATTTGTCCTGTTGGATCAGATTGAGACCTGTAACCCCCCCTGCTGACAGATTGAATCCACAAGGGCAGGTTGTAGATCCATTTAGTGGATATTCCCGCTTAAGCTGCACGACAGGTGTAAGTGGTAATGAATGTCTCTCTTGGTGAGACTTATGCGCTCCCCAGAGCTGTAAACTGATCCTTTTAGGGCTTAGTGCTGTCTGGGTGATTTCCATAAACCTCTACAGTTTGACCCTACATGGAAACATGACTCCGGAGGCGATATTTCAGCACTGACATATGTAATTCCATTTTGAGGATTTAGAGAGCAGCATTTGGGTATATTTGACCGCAGCGCTGTGGCCCCTTTCACTTCCCTGTTTACAGGACGGGACAATGCGCTCGCATCCTCCGCCTGTCTCGTTGTAACCTGGGGAACAGTTCTGATATCTGTTCCATACATGCTGAAAATGATTATTGAACAGATTTGAACACGTTGGCATCAAGGAGAAGAGGACACTTAACATTTAGGAATATGCATCTGAAGACAACATAAAGTTAGTGATGGGGCTCAGTTTGGCAAAACTCCAACAGAAGACGAAAGAAAAATACGTACGTTTTAAAAAAAACAAAACATTTTAGTAAAGCAGTAGGATTTTTTTGTGGGATTCAAACAGACGTGATGCGTTAAGACACAACATTATGGACCAGGGGCCAGATTCACCGATATGTTCTTAAGAACGATCTTAAGAAATGTCTTAAGATCTAAAATTAAGAAGTTCATAAGAAAGTTCTTAAGTGAAATTCCTCAATATTTTCTTAAGAACCGTCTTAAGAACTGTCATTTCTTACGAATTTCTTATTTTTCCTACTTAAGAACTTCTTAAAATATGTCATTGCACGCACCAACAAACATATATAGAGGTAGTTTGGGTCTTAACCGTCAGTCACTCACTAAACATGGAGAAGGAGAAAAAGAGATGCAGGAACTTTTCAAGGCAGGAGCTTGAGGTTATGGTGGATGAGATTAATGTGCGAAAAAAAATACTATTGGGGAAAATTAATAATAATTAACTACCACGCTAACTAACATGCTAACAAACAGTTAAAGGAGCTGTATGTAAGAGCAATAATAAAACTAATCATAAAATGACCCCGATATGTCAACAGACATTTAAAAATCATGTTCATTTCAAATACTTATGTCACTGACAACAGCACTCGGATATTCCAGGATATTCCAGTTTAAAAAGAGGAGTTGCAGCCCTCAACTGATGTTTATGTTGTCATTTTTGTTTTGGCCTGAAGCTCCACCCTCCACCTATCTCCAAATCACGAAGTCAGTATTGTTTCTGAAGCTCCACCCTCCACCTATCTCCCAATCACCAAGTCAGTATTGTTTCGGCATCCGGGTTGCCAGCTCGGCTCTAATTATCGCAGCCATGGCAGCCTACGTTCCTGCTGCATTCTGCAGCCTACCTGGCAACCTCTGGTCGGGGGGAGGAGGGGGAGGGTACACGCCGCTCAACAATATTTTGAAAGTGACTGCAGTACCAGTTTTGGACATTTCTTACAGACGGCTCCTTTAACAGGCTCTTTGTGTAATTAATTACAAAGTATATCCTTAAACTAGGACCTACTAGTCTAAACTTGTCTAAAATGTGTTGAAAAAGGTGATATTAGAGGCTTACCTTTTCACAGAAGAAATTTTAAAACAGGTCAAGGTTGTCTTAAAGTTAAGAAAAAAGTCAAGAACAAATTTGAGAACTTTTATTTCAAGAATACCATTTATTCTTAAGTTTTTTCTTAAGAAGAAACTTAAGAAGAAAGTTGAGAAAATACTTTTTTGGAGAATATGACTTCTTCTCTTTTTTCTTCTTAAGACTGAACTTAAGAAAAAAATGACACTTAAGAAGATTTTTTTTCTTAAGAATGTTTTGTGAATCCGGCCCCTGAGCTTTGGACCTGCAACGACATTCAGCCGCCTGATCGGACGTCTCCAGGCGGGTTCGTACCTGTGCCTCCTCTTCAAAATCATAACAGTTATCAAGTTTCTGGTGCAGTTTTCACAAGCAAAATGAAGCAGGTGCTGGAGACAGAGTTTCCAGCCTTTAGGTGGAAAAAAAAGAAATAGTTTCAACTGTGTTTAGGGTGGGATAACCCTTTTATAATTGCCCTTCATAATACTGCTGGCATTTCCTGCAGCCAGCCATCATAAAGTCTCCTCTAAGAAAACCA
The DNA here is from genome assembly GCF_033807715.1 of Cololabis saira. NCBI lineage: Eukaryota > Metazoa > Chordata > Actinopteri > Beloniformes > Belonidae > Cololabis > Cololabis saira. Next base: position 11,575,687 of record NC_084598.1, read on the forward strand.
ATGTGGACCCGGTCACATGTTGAGCTGCCCTCAGGGCGGCTCCAAGGGGGAAATCGGTCAACATTATTTTGAATTAAACATGAAAATGTTGACATTTCCATGTTAAACTTACATTTCAAGCGAAATAAAAACTGAGCCAGGATAACAATTTTTTTTTTTTTTTTCTGGGAACCTAAATTGAAATTGTGATTGAAATTCGGTCAGATGGCGTGATAGTCCGAGCTGCTGCTGCTGCTGCTGCTGCTGCTGCTGCTGCTGCTGCTGCTGCTGCCTTCTACCTCAGATCTTTGCTCTTCTGCTGCTGTTTAGCTGTTGTTTCACCCCAGCAGCTGCAGGTTAGCAGTCTCTCAGTACTGACATGATAACGTTGTTGAGTTATGCGTGACTGCTTTGTCTTCTCGGCTTGACCTTTTTCCACCTGGTCTATAATGTTAATAGACCACATGATGTCTGCAGAAATGTGGACTCTGAGAAACTTGAACCCCTGCACTCTTTTTACTGCAGACATTTGTTTAGATTTTTCTGAAGTATTCAGTCTTTGGCCTTGCTGGTTTTGAGGTCCAGATTGCTTAACACACATCATAACAACTCTATGTAGTGATGGCATCTGCTCTGATCTGCCATAAATTCTGTCTTAAAGAAGCTATTGGGGTATAATTTTTGACACCATTGTTTGTAATTTGTACATTCAATGTTTATTATTGCATGAATAGTTAAAGGCAGTACTAACTACATGTCAAAGTGTTTTGATGGCTTCATGTTTAACTTACAGGTCATTTTTATTGACTTTGACTGATAAATGCAGGGGGAGGAAGAATGTCAGGCATCTCAGTGTAACACGGTGCAGCTAATTGAGTTTACATTTCACACTCAAACCTGTTGGCAACATGACAGTAGTCGTGTTGTGAGAAAAGCAGTAGAGGAGCAGAGTTTTTGCTTTTACAGCTGGTCGCTGAGTGTTTATTACAAAGGTTTCTGGGACAGTGTGTCTGATAAAAGTGAAATATCTTGTTTTGGAGGAGTTTTTTTTGTGTGTAACACGTGTCCAGCTGCACCGTTAACTGGGTTTGGAGCTTGGGTGTTATAGCATGTGTACCAACATGGCTGCAAAGCAGAACACCTACGTATCCTAAGCTCCAGTCAGGATTTCCAGCAGGAGCAGTCATTACATGCACAGACTGGGCTCAGTGCAGGGATTAGTGGGAGGACAGGTGCTTTTTAATTGCTGCTGCCTCTGCTTCTGCGTGGAGGCTTTCCACCAGCCAGTTAAAACTCTTCTTCTTTTAAACACTGCTGTCTATCCCCCTCATCTTGTAGGTAAAGAAAGCCACTCTTGGTTCCCTTGTGAAAATCAGGTGAACGCAGCAGTTTTGTTTCTGTGTCTTGAAAAGTGGAGGACACAGACGAAGCTCCGCAGCTGCAGGTTCAGTGTTTATTCTCTCTTGAACTTGTTGTACAGACTTTTGAACAAACATCGCATAGTGGCTTTTGGAGGTCGCGAGGACTTCTGTAAAACACGTGTTCATAGTTTAGATTAACCCTCCATCAATGTTGATGCTGTTAAGACAAACACTCTGATTAAAGAGTAGTACAAAACTGTTGGTCTCCACTACTTTCTAACTGAAGTTTTCCATTTTTTTCCCTTGTTTTTTCACTCCAGGACAGAAATAGCTGAATCATATTTTTTTTTTAAGGTGCTGCAATTTATATTAGCTTTTCTTTCAATAAATATTGCTTTGTCCCCATGTTTAGCAACAGGTTTCAGATGATGGGGATGGTGGTTTGTCTCAGAATGTTTAATCTGGTGAACGGGACAGAGTTGGTTAGATCTGGGGGGCTAAACTCTTTAATGCTGTTCCAGATTTCACTGCGCGGTGCATATGTACCAGCATCGCCCGTTCTAAGTGCAAAAGCTTGTAGTTTGTTAACTTTGCATGTTCATTTGGTTGTCGCGTTGAGCAGAGCAGCAGAAGGAAACACATGTGTCTGCCTGCTGCTGCTGTGTGCTGCATGCAGACGTGGTCACATTTGGAAGATGTGACATCATTCTTTCTTGGTTTGGGACCGGCTGTTGCTGAACTTAATGACTTCAGACTGGCCACTGCTTTTGGCCACTCGCACGTCACTCTTAAACGCTGGTACCTTTAGGGTAGATTTTATGGACCTTTTGGAAGAATGTAGCGTTTGTGCCAGAGTGATGGAGTGTTGGTAGTTGGTTTTCTAAACACATTGTGAAGAATAGTCTGTCTTTGTCTTTTTTTATGACCATAACACGTAGCACTTGTGTCCTTGTTTCCTTTTTAGACGAAGTGTTGGGTCCACGGCTCTGCTGGACGTCCAAAGCTTCTCTGCCTGAATAGAGTCGTAGAGAGTCATTCAAGACTGCTGTTGTTTTTGTTATGGGACTATGAAAACTCATTTCCCTCCCCCTTCCATTCATTGTTGAACACTTTGCAACTATTTGTGTGACACTGAAGTGTTGCCGTTATCTATTGTTTCAGTGTGCCAGAGTTTTGCTGTGCTGGAGGACGGAGCGCTGGCGCACAATCTGCAGGAGCAGGAGAGTGAGTACAAAGTTAATCTGGAAACAATGCCTGCACACATCGATCACCTCTATTTAAAGAGATGTTGTATTGCATTCAACTGCAGAGCTGTGTTGAGTACAGTTGACACTTAAGCTTAATAGAAAATATTATTTGACAGCCAGATGTATTGTAGTATATCTTGAAGTTACATTTTGGTGATGGTCACACAGTGTATGACAAAAAACTGCATAAATGACTACGTTTTCCTACTACATGCAGTCAAAATTCGAGTTATTGCTAATATTCCTGTTACTGAAACATTCAAAATATTCCGTTTCCATGGGTGAGCAAACAAGGTTATCCCTGTATACATGGTAATTAATCATTTGGGAAATCTGGATCAAACCAGCGACGAGCGGAGAACATCATGACGCAATTAGCGTCATTTCCGCTTCTTCTTCCTGTATCCAAATTCAAAACAAAAGCTGCTTCGCGCAACTTTTCGCTCACCTTCTTGTAAATCTCGGTATCCCGGTACTTTCTACCGTCTACAAATGCAGAAATGTTCATATCCTTCATTACATTTATGAAGTGATTAGTCTCCTCCTGGTCTTGCGTTTCTCCGTGTTTATAAGAACTTCCTGGACTCAAAAGACCAGGATTCCTTGCGAACAGAACATGTGCAGAAAACAAATTCCTGTTCCGTTTGATCAGGATATTCCGTTTGGCGTTTACATGACCGAATATTCGGGTTTTAAAAGGAGTAACCCAGGGGTCATATTTGTGTTTTTTAAAACCCGAATATGAGCAAATTCGGGTTATTCAAAGGGGTTATTGGTGTTTACATGGCCGTGCAAAACAGGGTTATTGCTAATATTCGGGTTTTAAAAGGGTTATTGATGCATGTAAACGTAGTCAATGACAAGCCTTCTGCAACCACTCATGGTGCCGGTCCCACGCCTGGAGAAATGGGAATGCTTGTGTCAGGAAAGGCATCCGACATGAAAACCTACGTAATTGAGATATTTTCAACTGTTCTGATAGATGACAGGGATTGTTACACCCTGTTTCTTCAAGGGTTTTGATGGCCTATTTTGTCCTTATCAGTCATTGCTGGGGCATGTCTCATCACAGTAAAGAGATTTCTATTTTAGCTCTGTTTCAGGATTCATTGTAAATCCAGTTAGAGCTGACATGCAACGTGACTAAAATGTCGAGCAGACACGGTCCATCATTGCTGCTGCACAAGCTTATCTCTCTGACTTTTCTGTCTTGCCGTCACAGTCGAGCAATATTATACCACGAATATCCAGAAGAATCAGCTGGTGCAGAATGACATCCGTGTGGCCAAGAGGATGCAGGACGAGGAGGAGGAGCAGCGGGAGCAGCAAGGCAACGTCCTCAGACAGGCCACCAGGCAAACGTAGGCCTGCTTCTCACACTCCTTTCTCTGCTTTACCATAGTGGCAATAACACATTTCTGTTTCCTGCGTGTATGACTTAGGCTGCTTAATGGAGACTGACTAAGGATATGTTTTCAATTTACATTGTTTATGTGTTTGTTTATTGGTATCTTAAAAGAATCCTAAGTGTAAGAATGATTTTCCTCCCCTGACTGTTTCTCAGCGAGGAGCGGGACTTCGAGTACGCTCGTGTGATTCAAGAGGAGCTCCAACGATGTGCCGAGGAGGCGCACAGGAGGGAGCAGGACGATGCAGTAAGCATGTGTTTTATTTGCACACACGGAATCAAACTCATTAAAAATTCCTGATTGCTAACGATTCATAGCTTTATCGAACATTTATTTTTATTAAAAAAGGTATAAAAATCTCAATTGATACATTGTTCATTTTAAAAGTGCTAATTTGAACATTAATCAAGTCCATTAACGTGTGTGTATATAGTTTATAGAATTTTCACTTGAAAGGGTTAATAAAAAGGTGAAAAGCGCTGTAAAAGTTTAAGAGATTACTGAGCAAATGGTGTTAAATGAATCAAATCACCAGGCTTAAGCGATTCATCTTCAACAAATGTTTGTAAAATTCCAGTTTCACTTGAATACAAACGTCTTACAGGAACTATTTAAATGAGTGCTGCAACATTTGTCACTGCAGAAAAATAACAAGCAAACTCAGCCACCATATTCATCTGTATGTGTAAAGTTACAGTAGCTTACGCACTTCAGCTTCTGTTGTTACCCTGGGGTGGCTTTTCAGCTGTTCTTTAAAAACTGAAGTCAATACTTGAAACTAAGGCTTCCTTGAAGCTTTGGATGTTTGTAAAGCTGGAGTATATCCTCTCAACATGATGGTATGACATGCTTTTGTTGGGAACTCAGGTGTACAGGGACAAGTTTTACAATCTTTCCTTATTAAATGACTCAATTCTTGCTCCTTCTTCCAAAGTTTAATTAAATATTTATCTTCCCCTAACATGAGATTTGCCTCCTAAATTTCATGCTGTTCCGCAATAACTTAGCAATTCTTGACTCACAGCGATAGTTTCCTCGACATAATAAAAAATCCAGAAGAGGCCGGCAGACGCACTCGCTTTGCCAAAAGAACAAAAGAAAGTTTAAAATTGATTGTTGAAGGACATACTACTTTTGTGAGTCATTTTTACTGCAATAGTTGTATTTGTTCTTTTGCTTTAGCACTCACACAATATTTTTTTTTGCCATTTATTTAACAGCCCAGTGGCATAAAGACCTAACCAAGAGCTCAGTCCTCTCTCTGATGAAAGTGAGACAGATCCTAGACAGCAGGGAGGATTTGCTACTGAGACAAACACATTTTCCCCCGTGGCTGTCGGGTCCATGGGTTGGAGTTTAACTTTTAAAGTTATATTCAGTCTCTTCTATAGAAGGATGCTTGGATTAGGTAGCAGTTGTAAATAAAATGTAAACACCCAAGACACAAGGCAATACTGAAAACAAGATAAAAGTGTGCCATAGTTATATGAAAAATAACCTAAAAATTAAAAGTTTTAAAGCAATAAAGAAGTAAAACACAATAACTGGTAGAGGATATTTGATTAAATCAGTTAGTTTAGTGTCTAACCGTTTTTTTTTTAATATGATTGATAAAACTATAACATGAGGCCTGTAAATGTAGATCACTCACAGCTAACCTTATGTTAGCGCAGAAGCAGGAATAAACTAATATTAACTAGGAATGGGCAATGTTTTTGTACATTCTGTTTCTATCTCTCTTTTAAACATTCAAATTGTCATTAAGTAATCAGAAATTGAACCCTTGACGACTGCTTCATCCATGCTTTTAAACATCCTCTGGTAGTAACACATTAAAACCACAAGGTGGCAGTAATGCAAGGAGTCGTTTGTCAACAAAGAAAAAGCTTCTCTTCCGCCAGGCTGGTAAAACCTGGTGTGTTTGGAGCTTATTGTAGCTCAGGTGACATCCTTCATTTGTGTAGTCAACTGGTTTCTGTTGTTACCGGGATGCCTGAACCATATTAATTTACAATGTTTCACAAGTAAAGAAGATAAGAAACTGTGTAAAACCATAACTGGCTGCCCCTTGGGCTGTGTGTGTGTTTATAGGGGGGGGCACTTGTTCTTGTGTGTTATCTGCCTGTTGAGAGCCGGGCGGAGAGTATCGTATGTTTGACTTTGCCCTCTCTCTAAGGAGAAACTGATTCACTAATGGCTGTCAGTTGCAGCATCGTCAGCCACTGATGGATCTGTTGGACCCCGAGAGGGTTTTATGAGCAAAGTTGGCTGTTAATGAGACGCATAACCCTCCTGCTGCTTATCTGGATAATGGCTCAAGCTATTTCTCTGTTGAGTGATTTCAGACACAGAATTAAATGCATTTTAAATGCAGCCATGCTGCAAGTGCACATTCTACCAACTACCTATCGGTACTTCCTGCACACACAGGGAGAAGTTGAAAGGCTTTTGTTTTTATGCGTTTGTGGGTTTATTTTTCTTTTTTTTGCTTTGGTATTGATGGAAGATTCTCAGCATTTATGTTTTACCTGATTTGAAAAACAGATAATAGCAAATAATGCTGTGCTAGTATGTCCTGATATCCCAAAAAGAGAATCTAAGTTCTGAATGCATTCTGTTCTCATTGTATTTATGTTTATACCAAGGGCCAACCCCTCAAAAAAAAAAAGTGGACTTCATGTCTCCCTGCATGTTCACAATTATTACTTTTTAAAAAAAGAGTGCCCAAGCAGCAGAAAGCAAAAGCTGAGCTGTGTAAAGCAAAGAGCTTTAAGGAAGAAAGGAGTGAACGGGGCCATTAAAATCCCAGGCTGGTCCAGCGCTCTGCTCAAGGCTGCCCCAGCACAATATTTTTCTTTACGCTGCAGTTTCCTTTTTAGTGGGAGCTGCCTATAAAAGATCCTTGTTTTCGAAGCTGTGAGATTCTTTCATTGGTTTTGAAGGGGTTGGATTTAAATTCTGATTTATGCACTGAGAATTAAATGTTCAAGTCTAGTTTATTTCTCTGACATGCAAGGATTTATTTTGGTGTTGATGTTAGGATCAAATGAACTATTAACACTTCTGTTGAGCCTGCACCTTCATTCTTAACTGGCTTATCTAAGCTGTTGATTAAATATTTGCCTCCCTGTAGATTGTGTTTTTAATTAAGGAGCAGAAGGCGTCAGGCTGTGCAGTTTTAAATGCCAGCTCCCTGTGGCACTAAACGCCTAACCTGCCATGGCAAGCTGCTAATGGTGTGCTGATACTGGCAGAGTGGCTCCCACTCAAGTCCCCATTGCAGACAAAAGGAGCTGTGTTTGCTTTTTGCTATGACTTTTGTTGTAACGACAGCCCACAGATAAAGATTTCATAGAATTCACAAGTAAAATAAGCTGATTTGTTCACGGGGCAACGTAATCGGTCCCTGCTGTTCAAAGCAAAACAGCAGCGGTGTGTGAAGTCACCACCTCTGCTTCAGAGAGCAGAAATGCATAGCTGCTCGGGTCAGCCGCCGTCACGAGGTGTTGGCTCAAGTGAAACAGTTCTCCTGACATGACGTGCCTGTTAGCCAGGAGAAAAACCGTGAAGCATATGCATCTTTTACACGTAGTCTCCTAACTCCGGTATTGAGTCAGCTCTGATCAGTTTAATACTGGGGTCATTTATGGATCAGGCTTCTCAGGTGTGTGTTTGGTTGGGCATGTCAGGACGGGTCAACTGTCTAACACTCCTCACACTACGTTATTTAGGTGCTTGGTATGTTTCAATAACCTCCCCATGAAAGCCAGAACCTGGTTCCCTGTCAACATGGGATCGTGTCAAGATACTAAATGTTATTCACGTTGTGGCTGATAGTTGTGTATTTAAAGTTGCTGTTGTGTAAGTGTATTTTTGTCTTATTTGCTGAAATTAATACTTGTTTTAGGTAATATTACATAAACTAGGTAAATTGGGGAACAAATGCTCTCCTTTGGCACCACCTGCAGTCCACAATGTGGTTTACAAGTGTGTGACTTGTGTCTGAGTCCTTTGTGGTTATTTGGATGTGTTTTGGTGGTAGCAGCAGGTTGTTTGTTTGTTGTTTTTGTTTTTATTTTAACAATTTCTGTTAGTTTTAATCCTGTAAAACAGTTGCACAAGTTGTATGAAAAGGGCTACACAAACACACAAAGATACTTGATTTTGACACATGACCTGCTCCCCAAAGCAGTGAAAACAATGATTCCTTAATAGTAGGGAGAATTTTCCCTCTAATGCTGATTTAGCGTTGAATCATTTCAGACACTCGCAGTATCATGTTCATATGATACAAACAAACGAGCAGTATGACCTTGTTTCGGCAGGAAATGGCCAAACGGCTGCAGGAAGAGGAGGAGCAGTGGGTCAAAAGGAGGAGCAGAGGGCCAGAAGGTCATAATGAAGGTACACTTTTGCTTAGATTTGTATTTCGTACTTGTATAGCAACAATTCCCAGCAATCCTAGCAGCAGAATTGACATACTTATGTGTGTGTGTAGTGTTGGTATTTATAGACTTCTCACTACCACTGAGCATGAACTGGACATACACTCCACAGGCATTAACTGCCACAGGGTTGATGTTTTGCGTGTGTGCAGGGTCTATAACAACTTCTAAATGTTTTGGAAAACGTGTTTCAAACTGTTGGAATAATTTTTGTTTTGTTTTTTAACTTGCAACTTTTTTTTTAACACTGTTTTGCCCCATTATTAACTGCACATGTATTGGAGCATGAACTAACACACTCAACCCCCGTCCCTGCTTTTTCGTTTGCATGTATGACAATACTAAAGGCAGCACCAGTGAGCCTTTGTTGCAATCCCCACACCAGCACAGGCCCGGTGCCCTTCACCACAGAGGGGAGGACTATCCGTCTTCCACCACCAGGAGGCAAAGTTTCACCTCTAACGGTGGAGCCCAGTTCAGCGAGCCTGAGCCTGAGCCTGGGACTGGCTCCTGCAGGAGGGGAGCCGCTCACAAAAGCACAACTTCATGGTCAAATCAAGGACACGTAGATCCCATTAGCAAAATGAGTGGTGAAGTAAGAGAGTCTCTAAGTGATGAATCAGAGGACTCGGACGCAGTTTTTACTGAGCAGCTCTCTCTTTGGTCCCAGAGATTGTATAATGGGCTAAACACAGCACCTTCTCCATATCGGGCATCCGTGCATCAGCCCAATGGGAAAAATGACAGAAACGGCTCCAAAAATGAGCTCAAACGCTGCGAGGAAGAAGAGGAGGTAGGAGACTGTGATGAGGACCATTTTGAAAATGAAGATGGACAGAAGAGAATACCTCGGCATCAGGATCAGGAGAGGAACCACAGAAAGGTGCCTGAGGATCGGCACAGGAGTAGGGAGCAGGATAAAGACTGCCCGTCCATTGCACTTGGAGAAAGGCGGCATAATCGCACTGAATCACTCAGACTAAATGACAGGAGTAGATGCAGAAACGGAGACTTGGCAAGGACCTGGAGCTGCAAGGAGAGCCCTGACAAACGTGTCCATTTTAAGGACGACAACAGGAGTGGCAGGCAGCAGGGAGGAAGCACGCGAGTGTGGGAGATGCTCGGCCTCGTACTCAGGGAGAGGGGTGTGCCTGTGAGGGTTGGGGGCGCTGGGGCGCCGCTGCAAATAAGACCTCAAAGCAGAGACAACCAGGTGCTTCACGGGAGGGAAGGCTCCTGCGGCAGCTCCCCACCACATCAGAGAGGCTTCCAGAGAGCTGCCTCCTCCAGGCACAGTTTCCATGGCGATATCAGGGCGCGGAGGAGATTGTCACACAGAGAGAACAGTGGGAGAGATCACAGAGAGGATCCAGACAGGCTCTATGATAATGGCGAGGTTTATAAGCTTAATAGTGGAGACTCTAACAGTTCTTTCGGAGAGAGACGAGGCAGCGCGAGATGGAGAGAGCACAAACACATAAACAATGACAAGAATGGGGAAAGGATTGTAAATGATTACAGAGTGAGAAGGACGACGAGTGAACGCAGGAATTGGCACAAGATCACAGAGGAAAGGTTAAGCTCAGAGGAGGAGGAGGAAGAGGAGGAGAGGAGAGTAGCGCATCCCAGACGACGAGCACTACAGCATAGCCAAAGTCTCAGCAGCAGCAGCAGCAGGGCTTCAACCAGGCATAGGTCAAGCCGTGTGGCAGGAGGTAACACTCAGACCTACAACCAACTCTAATCTGCACAGGGAAAATCTTCTGATGCTGGGCTTTTTCTTCTCCCTCTGCTTTTTTTTTTCTTCATACCTCTGCTCTTTTAATTGTGAATGAATCACTGTCTGATCTGAAAGTTTCTCCCTGAAGTGGGATACGTTTCTGTTTCGTATCTACAATTTCAGTAGTTCTGATATTCACTGTGTATATTCATACTTTTTCTTTATTGTCGGTCTTTTAGACTAGACTAGAAAGAATTGTATGGAGACCCTTTTGAAAAAGTCTCCCAAAATGTCTTTTCATTCTGCATCCTCTCATCTGTGGGTCTAAATCAAATATTGATTGATTGGGCTTAGTCTCTTGGTTTCTATCAGCACACTTGTATGATTCATCACTAATGTGAGTAATGACTGTTATTCTGGTTGTTTTGGAAATGACATGGTGAAACTTTGCTCGTAGGAGCCTCACTGGAGCCGGAGGCGAGCCTGGACCTGGGGGAGCTGCACCAGGTCCTGCGAGACGAGGAGCTGGCCCGGTCGCTTCAGGAGGAAGAGGAAAAGCTGTCCAGGAGGGTAAGTGGTGCCCACATTTAAGAGGCTTTCAGATGAATGGAAAGTCAGAAGTGTTTGTTTTAAGTTTGTTTTTTTTTGTTCTAACAGAAGTCGCAGCCGTCTCCCCGTGGCCTTTATCCAATCGGCGACTTCAGAGTTGCACAAGTGGCACAAGACGAGGTACAACGTTTGAACGACAAGCCATCTGTAGCCTGATATCAGGTCTAAATTTGTTTTGAAGAATAACAGAAGAATGCTGTGTTTTTATCTCAGGAAATTGCACGTTTTATGCAGAAGCAAGAAATCAAGTCTAAACGTAGATCTCGTGAGCTAGAAGGGCCGGCGTCGTGGCAGGAACACCGAGTGATCAGTCACCAGGACCGACGGGCAGCAAGAGAGAGACAGGTACAGGTGTTGTCCACTCTGAGCAGAGACTCCAAAACTCACCCCACCTTTACATGACTGTCTACAAACCTTCAGTTTGATGTTTGATGTCACACTTTTGGTCATTGTTTCATTCTTATTTCTGTTTGTCCACTGCTTCAGGTCCAGCGAGAGCGGCTGGACTCCGAGGGCCTTCCTTCCCCCACGGAGGACTGTCCCCCAGAGATCCAGCCCCCCAGCCCCGTCAGCACCACACCGTAATAACAAAGAGAAATGTCTCCATTGTGCACGTTTGTCTTGTATGTTCTGTACGTGCTGACTGAAGAGCACTGCCATTACAGAAAAGCCATGCAGATCAGGAACATTGCCGAGGAGTTGGACCCGACCTTCCAGGCCAGGAGACGCAGCACAGACGGGCTCAGAGTGGGACCTGCTGGTAAGTCACTAAAGTTGCTTTCATCAATGAAAATTATTACTAAATATCGTCGTCAACGAACCTTTATCACCTGAGGAAAACAAGACGAGACGCAACGAAAATGCAGGTCATGTGACGATAACGATAATCAAATATATAATGCAATATCATAGACGAATAAAAAACAGACTAAAATGTAAATTACAAAATAAAACTATGCTGAAATGTGTCTTCATTTTCGTTGAGCAAACCGAGATAAGACGAAATGTTCTACCAAAGATCGTTAATGTCCATGTTTTCAGTAGTTTCCTCTGGTTTAGTTCTGCTGCTGGGTGACGTTAATCCTCAACCCCAGTCGCTGCAGCGGGGAATCAGATCCAGAAGATGCAGCTGCAGGTTAGAGGCTGATGCCGTTAACGCAGAGATCTAGGTTCACGTCAATTAAAAACAAAGTTCAATAGAGAAAGGGACCGATGACCGGCCACGTGGGGATCTTCTCTGGGAGAAGAAGAGATGATCTTTGGATACACTTTCGCTACATAGACGTGGAAAAGAAAACCAAATGTTTCGTCGAAAAAGATGGGGAGTATAGGGCCACAAAATCACAGGAAAAAATAAATATGTTGTAAACTCAAATTAGAGTCTTTTGTATCTGGAATGAATGTATTTTTGAGTCTATAAGGTAACAATAATATAACAATAAGATAACCTTGTTTGAACTGTAAAATGGGTTTGGCTAAATACAGTCTTTGACTAAAACGAGACTAAGATGTCATCAGTTTTCGTCGACTAAAACTAGACTGAAATGGTCCTGGACAATTGTAATTAAAATAGGACTAAAATGCTCAGACTTTTAGTCGACTGAAACTTGACGCGACTAAAAGGAGAAAGAACGTGACTAAAACTAATAAAAACTAAAATGATAGCTTGACCCAAAGACTAGACTAAAACTAAAATTGAAACAGGCTGACAGAAACAACACTAGTCCACCATAGGCGGCGGGTGACTGAAATATTTGGTGAAGCTATATACAGGGAGGAATCCTTGAAAATTTTGAGTTTTTTTTTTCACCCAAAACAGTTGCGTAATAATGATTTGAGCATAATTTGACCAATATAATAGCAGGATTATCAGCAGTGCAGTCTCCTCCTCCTCCCGGGTCATCGCTGCTCATATGGCCGGCTGCACCATCAGGTGAGCCGGTGTTAGACACTGGGGGGGTCGCTGACGCGGTGGCTGCAGGTGCAGTCCCTCTCTTCCGACTCACTGTCACATTGGCAGCAGCTTCGGCAATGTTTTGTGTCTGTTTCTCTTTTGGTTTAAAAAATGAACGTATATCCATCTTGGTCTTGACTTGGAGCTTTGTGTTGTGTTTTGAAAGGAGCGCTGCTGGCTGTGCATTTGTAATTGGCGGACAAAAATGCGGATGTTTACAAACAACATTTGCGGTTCTGATCACCTGAGCGGTCCGCAGACCAGGGGGGTGTGACTGGCTACTTTTCATTTTTTTTAACCAAAGCCTTGCTGAATTATCACCGCATTGTCACTAGGGAAGCTGAAGCAACAACACACATTCAATATTGCAGCTTTTTATTAATGTTGCGCACATATGATATCATTTTTGCAAAATACCTGGCATTGTATTTGGGGAGGCTTAGCCTTCCCTAGCCTTCATTACCCGCCGCCCATGTAGTCAACACAAAAACCCATCCTTAAAATAAAACTCCTCCAACTGTTTGTAACACCCATCGTTTCCTTCCTTTTCAGATCCAGCCTGCGGGTCCCCTCCCCTGCCGCACTCTGGTTTACACAACTTTCTGGATGAGCCCACATTTATCCCGCCAACGAAGCGACAAACGGACAAATCAGGACACACGAAACCCAAAGAGAAGAAGGAGAACTGCAAGCAGCAATAATCCAAAACGTGCTGTTACTTATTACTTTAATGCTGAACTTTGACATCGAGACAGCCGCCCTACGAGCACTTTAGAGCAGCGGAACCAGGAAACATTGTAGAATATTTCCTCCTGAAGTAAATGACGAACTTGTAGAGTTTTTAAAGGGAACATTTGGGTTTGTTATTATTTTTAATTTGGTGTTAATTTAATCAGTATATCTTTTTATTATTTTTATAAACATTTTTTGTCTTTTACTAATCACTACACTGTCAGCATTCAAAGTATTTGCACACCTGGATTTCCCATGTTACCTTGTTCTGTGTGATTATGTTAAAGATGAAATCCAGTAAATCCGTAAACCAGGGAGTCCACTTCATCTTAGAGTATCATTTCACCTTCGTTCAAACGTGGCCTAACACTAGCATTGGGGGCATTTGTAAATTGTCATTGTAAATGAGGGCTCGCCCTCAATGATTTTCGAGTTTAAATAAAGATATATATATATATTTGCTGAATACCATGAACTCTGCCTTTTTAGATTATGCCAGTGTGTTTTTGACTAAGTTAACTTTACTAAGAAGGCAGAACAAAGGCAACTTCTTCAGTAACTTGTAAAACTTCTCTTCTCCCTGGCTTTTTTTTCTAAGCAATTTATCAGGTTATCATAAATGACAATCAAATGAGCTTAAATTAACAGAAAATAGAGGAAATCTTCATCTTTAAAAAAATAAATAAATCCTCTTAAGAGCTGTTTTTCTTAAGAACGTTTTTTTTCACTATAGACACAAGTCTATGATGGATATTTGAGTTATACACAAGGGTTTGAAGATATCTCTCTTTTCAAACTCCCCCTGTCTCTCGCTCAGGAAGTTATGACCGAATGCTGACATTAAATTCTAAAATTATCATATTACTCAAAAAGGCTTTCTTGTAATCTACGCTCCCAAGGTCACTACTAGCTGCTAATGCAGGTTTTACAAGCTCAGTTTCATAGTTAGTAAAATAAGCAGAGCCAAAGACCAACCTTGAACTGAGACAAAGTCAGAGTTTTAGTCAGTCTAGCTATATTGGATACAATTGTTCTTCACACCAGCACTAATATAACGCTAATGGCAATGATTTGGATAGACGTTTCAGCTGTTTGTTTCTTTGTGTCCACTTTCTTTTTATGTTATTTTAACCCCTTGTTTAACAGGCTATGTAATTTTATTTTTTTATATATATAAATGAAATCAGCCACTGCTTTGTTGGACTAAAGTGTGTGCAGCTACTCTGTATGAAAATATAACGAATAAAAAGAATAGAATATTTATTTGGTGTCATAAAATGTCAAAGTTCAAAGTACATTGAAAGTATACATACAGTACAGTCTTATCCAGTGTCGGTGAAATACTGACACATTTTATATATAAAAATAAAGTTACATACAAACCCTGTTAACAGTAAAACATTTTAAAAAACTACAAGTACGTCTTGTAAATTACAGTAGGTACCGGTACTTGTCAAAGTGCTACAGTTTAGACTTCTGAAGGTGACACCTGTGAACTTTGAGGTCTCCCAGCAGATGTTACTAGCTAAGTTTGTGACTCATACATGTAAACTTGTACATCATTATACATGTGGGTTAACATTTTCACCTCGAAGCCCACACAGCATACTTAGATAATCTTCCATCCTCTGAAGAAACACCCACTATAGACCAGTAAAGAAGAGCAGCTCAAAGAAAAAGACAAAAAAAACAACCTCCCCGTTGGTCTGAAATTGCTGCCCACTTGACTTTGCAAACACTCGACAGCCCGGACCGACCAGGGGGTTTCCACATGACCTTTGAGCCTCATCTGATGACTTGCTGCATGTGAGAGGATGTCCCACTTGACACATTCACTTGGAATGCTAGATAACCAGGAGCGATGCCTGACTAATTGTTTGGAATGTTATCTGACTAATGTATTATATGACTCTTCTTCACACAAAACGCACGTCAGCCTTTGCTCAGTAGTGTTGGTGAACTGTAACCAAGAATGTGCTTCTAATTGGACCATTATTTAACATGAATGCAACGCAGGGTTGGTGTGTTTACTTACTATAAGGGAAAAACCCATTCTCTGGACTTTTTTACTATCACTTGTTCAACAACAGGAAAGTCCATGTATTTCCTGTTGATGTTAATATTCATCAGCAACTCGATGGTAGATAGATAGATAAAAGCCATCTTTATTCAAAGGCCTGTGTGGGCTCTGAATTGGAGGTGACTAAAAGCTGACAGCGTTACACCCACCTGCACTGTAGTTTCATACAGTAACAGCTGCTCAGCCATGCAAATATCAGGAAACATTCATGTTTCAGTGGTTGAATAACAGTCCACGGGACAAGTAGGCCTACTTCATTAGAAAAGGTTTTTTTTGTGTGTGCATGTGCGTGTGTGTCAGGTATATTGGAGGATTCTTTTGTTTTCACAGTTAACAAAGGGGGGGGAAAAACGACTTCAGTCCACTTTGTTTTTTCCCACAGAATTCCCCTTACTCCGCTCTTTATGTTTACAGCGTCATCAAGGGATCATTGTGATTGTATCCTGTTGTACCATGCAAAAGAACTCAAAAAAAAGACGCCTTATCAACTGGAGCTATGAAGATTTTTAAATGTAGTTGCCGTGGTGAATAGTACAACTAAGTGCATATATTTGAGGCCTTTCCTTCATTAGGAAACAGGCAAAAATTAAGTCATTTAAGCTTTGCGGCTCAGTATCACAGATGGGTTCTCATTTAAGAGAACCCGGGTTTCCTAATAACGGTTTAACCAGATATGAACTGTAACTGTGGTTCTTCCACTCAGGCGATGACTAGTTTTGAGGACCCATTGGAGATCAGCGACTCAGTGCTGGTGCTGCCTTGTTCTTGCTGAGCTTCATGAAAGCTGCATTCAATGGCAATTAATGTCCTGGGATCATCTAAAGGATAAATAAAGGGACAATTAGAAGAATTATTAATATCATTTTATCTGTACTTAGTTTACCAAATGTCATGTATCGTGAGCCAGGGGTTGTACTCAGGACAAGCTTTTACTCTGTACTGTTCAATTACCTGTGGGGCTTTCCGTTGGGGGTAAGGGTTTCACTATTTTCCTCTTTCTTCTCTGGTTGTGTTTCACAGCGACAATGATGATGAAGATGGTAATGGTGATGCAAAATGTTGTCATAGCTATGATCAAAATTAAGACCAACGGCCCTGTTTGATTTGCGTCATCTGTGAGAAAACAACAAGAAATGAAATTTAGCTTTGAATAAAAGAATAAAAGAGAGAGGCAGAGAAAGAGAGGGGGGTCGTACCTGGCCTGGGATTGATCACGGAGCCTTCTGTGATACACTGAATGTCAGAAGATGCATTTCCTTTGGCAACAATCCTTTGATTTGGATGTGGACACCTTTGAGAGACAATTATAGAGTAATAGATTAATTCATGTGACTTGTCTTTCTCTCCATCAATTCTACAGAAAAACCTGACAGCAGTGGCAGAAACAGTGTGACAGAGGTTTAGCTTACCTGGTACTCCACGGTTGACAATTTTTTTGGCTTTTGTCGCTAAAAGTTCCCTGTGGACACGGTCTGCAAGAGCCTGTGAAGATAGTCTTTCAGTTCATCTGCCAATTGACTTAAATGAAAAGTAAAGGTAAATGCAAACTAAAATATATATTTTTACTACTACTTACGATCATCCGTGGGTTCATAACCTTTTGCACACTTTTCCACACAGAAGGAACATTGGTCATTTCCACAAGCAAGGCCATCTCTGCAGCCGCACGTTGTGTCCTTTGTGGCTGTGCAGTCTTCCAAGTGGACTTGAGCACCTACCAAAAGATAGTTTTACTTATCTGAAGGTAAGTTCTGATTCTGATGAATTACTGAACATTTTTAAGAGAATAACATACCAACACACTGTGTACATCTGTCACAACTGTAGGCTTTTGGCTTCAGTGTATAATAGCCAGGATCACAAGGTTCACAGAGTGTTCTAGGATCTGGGCCACACTCCTTGATCAGGCGGTTCCCTATGGAAACAGGACGCGTGAGAACCACAAGCCAACAAGATAGCCACCGATTGGCATCATCAACTCAACAAACAAATGACATTTGCAAATTTAGATAATATCTTTGTAATGATTGGATCAGTGTGAGCAGCATCCACATCTTGTGGGATTAGGTGAAAAACCACTGAAACTATATTTGGTTGCAAGCAGTCACCACAGAGGAACTGCTTCATGGCCTGGAATATGATGTGCTTTTTTTTTAAATTCACAATTACAGAACAACGTGGCATAGAGGGATCTCTGCTTCTTCTTTTTAAAAAGAAAATCAAATATACTGCACACTCTAAATCTATAGCATTTTATCCCGAACAGTAATGCAGTTATTCAGGAGATATAACATGACATATAGGCTTATAAATAAAACATTGCTTCTCCTTTATATGTGTTTGTCTTGTCTTAGTTCAGGAACACAACATGTATGGTGCTACAATGTAAAGCCAGGTTTCTCTTACCAGGATAACACTCTTCACAGCATACATCTGCTCCTTTTTGATGCCAACGCTTGCAGCCGATGTCAGTCTGTCCCAGACTGCCCCAGCAGCCCTGCGTGAGCAGAGCCAGACCCATCAGGCAAAAGATCGCAGCCATCCTGATGTTGGTCCCCAAGCCTTGTGTGTGAAGGTCAAAATCCAGAAATAATCCAAGAAATATCCCAGGATCTTTGTTTTCACAAACCTATAACTGGTCTTGTTTAAATAAATCTTCAACTTGACTGTTTCTTTTTTTGTTTTAAAGTAAAACTACAAAGCAAAACATGAAACTGTATTATGTCCTACAAGTGCTGCTACCTCAGTGTTAAAGTCCTCACTTAATCTTAAAGTCAGCGGAGCCTTTTATTCATAGACTTTTCTTTAGGGGGGCGTGTCTTGGAGGAGGAGTTACACTGCAATGACTCATGTCATTCATTACTGTATGCAAAGCACCACATTGACTATACATAATATATAACACATTTTCTTTTCATCTTAATAATTTTGTGCTGATTAAATATATTTATTAGCTTTTCTGACAACCAAAACCCCAAAAGATATGGATCTGTGTTGCTGGTTGAACAGAAAGAAAGAAATATCAGCAGATCAGTTTTACAGTAACTCCTTTTCTTTTACGTGTGGCTAAATTTCCAATCACTTTTCTGTTTCAGATGGTATTTTTTATTAATTGGCTAAAGTTGAAGCTAATAAATCATTTTATTCTGTTTTCTGCAGTTCACATGGTTGTTTTTTTTTTATCCTGGAGACATCCTGTTACTGTCAGGAAGTTCAACTTTTTGCCATAACTCCTACTGACACTGCAGCTCACCACAGTTGAACCAGTCCAGGCAGGCTTTTACTACAGGAATTACTCTCAACAGGAACAGTTCCGTATTTTACCTGAGATGTCTCAACCTGGTTTGTCTGGGAAAACTCCTTCAACGTAAATGGATCCTTACTAAATCATTACATGTAAAGCAGCTGTATTTTGTCGTAGTTGTTTCACATTTTCTTTCTTTCATGAATATATTTATTGAGGCAGCGGACTCAAATGTTCCTGAGAGAGATGAAGAATGACAGCAGTCAATTTTTGTGTTATCAATATGATATTAGAAGAAACTGAAGTGAAAATGTTCACATTTCTTCAAGCTGCTTATGTTCCTGATGAGAACATTTCAGTCTAAACAAGAAGAGTCAGTGAGGAGTTTATCGATGCAGAACGCGAAGGGATGCTTGACAAATTGCTGTTCTGGATTTGAGTGAGGGAGTCTCCACGAACTCAAATTCTGGTTATATTTTTTATGCCGTGAGGGAATGTGTTTCTAAGAAGATACTTCATTCTGTAAAAAATGCTAAAAGATCACTTTCAAAGGCAACAGTGGACAAATGCATTTGATGCACATCACAGAGCCTGGCTGTACTTTGACGTGTTTTATTGCTGCTTTAGTAAACAAAGTTGAAGATAGTTTTTCTTTGGGAAGGGACTTTCCTGCATGTGAATTGGTGAAAACACCATCATGTCTCAGGGGGGCAAACATCACTCCTTAGAAATAACTAAACAGGTTTAAAAGGGTTTATTACAGGCACAAGAGACTTTTTTCTTCTTTTTTTTTTTTTTTTTTTTTACATGATTTGACAAAAAATATACAAAAATTAAAAATATAAGACAGAATCATTTGAACTGATGGGACATCTTTATTTATGCCCATCAAATCCAAGAATGAAACTAAAGAGTCATTTTATTACGACTTGGGATCTGCTCATGCCATCTGTGACGAGGCAAGCTGGAGGGCACTGAAAGTTTTAAAACTTCCCCCTGCTGTATATCATCCCTATTATACACACATTTAATGCCTCGTGGCCCACAGAATAACCATTATCATCCTGTGCTTCCTGTAGATAACAAAACTGAAAGTAGAAGCACCAACACAAACACTTAATTGTTTAGAATTGAAACTGTAGTCATTTTGTAAGTTGTTTACATGCTTTTGGTAGTTTATCAAACAATTCAAGGACATTCATTTCCTTGGAAAGGGGAAATGTTTTGTTACAGTAAACAGTTTGTTTTATAGGAAAATGGGGAAACTTGTGCTGACAGGTGCCATTGTAACATCAGACCAGCATCATGATAATCACTCAGCATGAGGTCACACTGACGTGCGTAAATACGTTACTACTCAAGGATGATCCTGCTTAGTCATTAGTCATGCTTACGGGGCCTCAAGGTCATATGATGTCTTGGTGACATTTGACTCGTGCTGCCTTTGACTTTTCTGCTGCCTCCCGCTGACCACATGTTTGGGTGGAGTGAACATGTGGCATGAAGAAACACCTCCCACACTTTACTCTTCACAGCCCAGCCCCAAAACACAGAGAAAATGAAAACGCATCCATGAAATCATGTAAACCCCCTGCAGCTCATTAGCATGGTGACTTAATTGGGACTTTTGAAACGTTTGGTAAACAGTGCAGCAGTAATATGAAGTCTTGCTGGTAAACGGGAGCGTGCATATTTGCATTGTAGGCTGACGTACTGTAGGCTGACGGTGATATTCAAACTGCAACTGGCGTCACTGACGAGAGCAGGCCAGTCCTTTAGAGTCCGTGGGCCAGAGCCCAACATTTCAGTATCACATCAGCACCACTCTAGGTGACCAAACTTGCTTATAATTTTTGAAAAGATCCATGTCTGTAGATGATATTTTGGTACGATAACCCTTCCTGAGTGGCAGCTGTATCAGAGTTATCAGCTCATGAAGTTCAGGAAATTACATTTTAGATGCTGCTGCATATCCTGGTTTAGACTCATGTACAGGATATCTGTTAATGTTTCACAATATTGCCTTTGGTATCATTTTAAAGGGGACCTATAAAGCATTCATTCAAGCTAAGATGTGATACATTTCCTGAATCCTTATGGTCCTGTGAGTATTCCAGTTTTTGTATTTTGTGTCTCTGCTGTTCCTAGATGACACAGGGATAAAAGGTAGTATATCATTTAGGGGAAAATTGTGTAAAAATGTGTGTTGTTTATAGTTTAAAGAGCTGCAGTGACCTCTATGTTGGTCAGAAAGATTCACATCTTAACTTGAATGAATGCTTAAAATGAAAGACAATATAGTGAAACATTAACAGATATCCTGAGTCTAAACCAGGATATGCACCAGCATCTAAAATGTAATTTTCTGAACTTCATGAGCTGATAACTATGATCCAGCTGCCACTAAGGAAGGGTTATCATACCAAAATATCATCTACAGAAAAAATTCAAAAATTATAAGCAAGTTTGGTCACCTTGAGTGGTACTGATATCTGGTCTGGCCCATGGACTATTATTCTAGTTTTACCTGGTGCTTGTGTCACTGACAAAGAGCAGATATTCATCTTTGCGCGGTTGAGCTGCTGCTTCCTTTCAGTCCGCAGCTCCGCCTGTGACGTCACGTCCTCCGTCACAGGCTGCTTTGAGGTCACCTGTCACGTTAATGCCTATTTATGGTTCCGCGCTACACCGACCCAGAGCCCACGGCCTAGGGTACGCGGCGACGCCGTAGACCTCTGCGTCGATTTAACGCAGACCATAATTCCGGCTTTACCGGGAAGCGGCTCGTGTGTGTGTGTGTGTGTGTGTGTGTGTGTGTGTGTGTGGTGGGGGCCCAGCAGCAGACGGGGGTCTGTGTTGCGGCTACAGGGTTAACGCTGTCAGCAGCAGCAGCTTCTTCCCACTCGGAAAGTACGCGGCTGTGACGCGCGGAACTTCCACCCAGGAGGTGGAGAAGTGTCGAGAGCAGCTGCGTGGGGACTCTAGTGACATTTTACCCACATTTCAGTTTGACAGCTCGGCTGCTTTCTGACCACTGACTTTCACTATCATGACTGGTCTATATTATGCCAGGTACACGTGTCAACTACTTGTACCTCGGTAAGATGGTAAAAATATATTTTATTGTCTGGAGTCAATACAAAATTAAAAACAATAAAAAAAATTAAACACAAAAACCCCCAAACATTTTGAATATCTTAATTTTACCACAAGAGTTTAGTCACCGTGATCTAAATACTGCCATCTAGTGGCTGTGAAGGCGTGTGTCCCAGACAGCAGACAGTTCCCCTCGGGACTTCTGGGAAGTGTTATTTAGGGGGCAAGTGAAACAGAAACACCATCAACAAGGTTCTTCCCATGTTTGCATGGATTTTCTACGGGTAACTCCGGCTCCTCCCACACATTTCCTCCTCACATTTCATGTGAATTGGTGATTGTCCCTAGGCAATTAAACAATTTATGCATTCAAGTGTGCGTGGGTGTTTGCTCTGATGTGGCTCTGTGAAGGGCTACTACCCCTGCCTTTTGCCCAAGGAGAGCTGAAATACACTCCAGCGGATCACCGTGCACTAAATTGGAATAAGCACATATAGATAATGAATTGATGTCCCAAGGATATCGAACTTAGCCAATCCTGGGTTTTGTAATTGTGCTGTTTGGGCTTGACGTAGCCCAAATCGGAAAATAAGATGAAATGTATTACAGCCAGTGTTGTGAGGGCCAGGTGTGCCCAACGGACCAAAGAAAATGAAGATTTGGTCCATGTCTGGTGGACATGTGTCTGAATCTACACAGCCTCACCCACCCTGGTTCAGCACCGTGGCTCAAGACCAGACGTGGGTCGGCTTTGGGCCAAACACTCTTTTGGGCGAAGGCAACTTGAATTGCAAAGTCCAATGAGAAGTGAACAGAACTAGAAAGAGCTAAATAAATCAAGTCTATTTACAATTAATGTGGACATCGCAGACAGTGTTTTGAACATATATATTTTTATTCATATATATATAATAAATTTGTATTTACAATTTCTTTTTCTTTTTTTTAACGAAAACAAAATTAAAAGAGAAAGCTTTGATTGCAAACAGTGTTTCATACTAAAGGGAGGGAGAGACAAAATGTAAAAGTGCTCAAAAAACTAGTGTGTGTTGTGTTATTTCCCCCTTGCAGCTACATCTGAGTAGATACAACAGGGGTTTGCCATTGTTTTGCAAGGAGATCATCATCTGTAGGCCAGGATTCCCCTTGAAGTCGCTTTAAACTAAAATATAAATTATGAAGAGTCCAATGATAACCATAAGAAAATTCGCATCCCACGCAGCTCTGACATTATGGAGGAGTATATGCCCCACAATGTGAGGCTTTGGCTTTCATCGCACTGACCTTTGATGAAGTTCACGCTGGTTTACAAAGGAGACAACTATGATGCCCGCAGCAAACTGGTTCTTCTTGTTGATGCATTGAGTTTGACAGCTGTGTTTGCAAACCTTATGTGTTCAAACCAGAGTTTTGTGGATGTCAAGGTTCAGCCATTGACATGAATAATGATACATTCGACAAAGCACAGCTACGACAGTGGAGACTGGCCACTGACTCAAAAGGGTGGTGCCTGATTGTCTGTCAGTCAGCCGTAGTAGACAAAGTATGACACCATCAATGCAACATGACCACATAAATAACATCACAACAATCATCCAGTGCACGGATTCATCCTTTAGAACATTGGCGAGAGGTAAGCTCCTCCCTCCAATAATGCTAATACAATAAACAAAATGAATTCATTAAATTTATTTAAAGCAGTTGAGACAGTCATGCACTACGCAGCCTTGTTCATCTAACGGCTGGCTGGCTGCAGGGCCTCCCTTGTGAAGCTGAAGAAATCCACAAATCGTGAACTGATCAAGGTTAGCACTGTAGTAGTTGGCAAATAAGAGCTCGAACAAGCGTCTGGCAATGCCACAGTGTACACGAAACTAGGCCAGAGGTTTGGTGTAGATTTCATGAGTGCACACGGACAGGAGTCAGGAGACCCAGGCCCCAAAAAGTGCAGGCCACAGAAGCTGTTCCGGGTCTGGGGGATTGAGATCCAGTCCCACTCTTGATTAAAGGTCTTGCAGAACAGAAAACATCCAAGGTACACACCCCGAGAACTTCTGTATGTCAGCTTTGAAGACACCACCACACTGAATACCATTCACGTTTCACAAACTTTACAAGTCACGTCAGTAGAGAAGAGGGTTTTCAGCCAGAGGACCTGTGCTTGTGTGTGAGGAAACTCCCTCCTTTGTGCTCTTGCAGCCCGGATTCCTTTGTGTGGACTTCAGAAAGATGGACAAAAAGCAGGGTGCTGTGGAGAGGGTGAACTAGTATCTACATGCTGAACTAAGAGATGGTAAGAAGACTGCGAGGGAGAGAGGAGGAGGTAAGTGAGTTCACAACTGTTTTGTGCTCACTGTGTGTAAAAGGCACTGTGATGTCACATGATGTCTACAAAGAACTCACAGGGATTGCCCATAGCATGCTGAAACGACTGCCGACTGGCGGTGAGCTCGGGAGGAACGGACGCTAACTCTCTCCCAGGGGGAGCTCCGGGGGGGGTGCTGCTGCTGACCGAGGTCTTGGGGGCCAGACGGGCCAGACAGTAAGGAGGAGGCAAGCCCGGCGGTCCGTAGGAGGAGGCGTGGCTTCGTTCACTTTGGGCGCAGGAGCCTGGGCCTTGCTGAGCGAAGGGGGTGTGGCTGTAGGCGAGGGCGGGGTGGTTGTGTGAGAGGGCGTGGCTCCTATGTGAGTGGCTGTGGCTGAGGCTGGAGCGGGTGTGACTGTGGCTGGACACGGCGTGGCTGTGATGGCTCATTTGGCTGGCAGACCTGTCCCCGCGCTGCCTCCCTCCGCGGACGCCCGGCTCTGACTCACTGCATGGTGTCCGTTGACCCTTCTCCTGCGGGGAGGAGCGTCTACCTTTGCCTGCGCTAGGGTTGGATCCACTGCTTCGGCTTCCTGTTGAGAGAAAAAAAAGGGGCGCCAGTTTAGTTGGGACCTATGCAGTATTTGTACATTTAACAGGAAACGGAAAACTCTCAGCTGCAACTCTAGCAGCTACAGCAGATTCAGAACAATCTAGTGGTACTGATCAACGGTGAAACCAAAGGCCTGACATTAGACAACAGCTTTATGCATTGATTAAATGTATACACTCACTTTGTTTAAGATGTGACCAAATCTTTTTTTTTTTTTATGCAATCGAGCATAGTCAACAGTCAAGGGCAAACATGATTATCTCAAAGGATTCAACTGCAGCAACAAATATCATGGGCTTTATCTGATTTTCTTCCAAACACTGAAACATTCACGGGTAAAAAATAAAAAACATGATACACCAGCATCAGAAAACGTGTCTGTACAGCACTTTGCTCATATTTCACAATAACTTGCATGCTTATCAATATTCTTTATCGATGTCTCATTGCTGACAGTGATCACTGTGGCGTCATACTGATGGAGGTGTAACACACCGTTGCAAAATCAAAACTCCCACGCCTCCACGCTTGCATTGAGCCCGACAGTACTGGGTAAAGTGGTGCATTTTTTCCCCTCTAACAGTGTGATCATCCTGCATCATGCACCTCCCAGCACAGTACAAATGCATGCCCAGAGGTGCAGTGAGGGGGAATCAATTGCCAGGAGAGTCACACATAGGATACACATGAACAACGGAAAAAATCATGGGGCTGGCGGAGGACAAAAAAATCATGTCAAAGCTGCAGCATGGTTGGTGGAGAGTGCTGAGTACAGGGGAAACAGAGGAGGGACAGAAAACGACCGAAGGCTGAAAAGTGAGCAAAAAACTGAGAGCAGCAGAAGAGGAAAGGGGGGGTTAGCAGGCTTACCGGTTCCCCCAGTGTCCTGGGACTACCTCCTCCTTCAGTCTACCGTTGCCCAGCAGAAACAGAGGGAACAACAGAATTACACACACCTCCCAGCCCAGACGTTCCCACACCGACTTATACTCCCTAATAAAACTGCTTCATAACCTCCTCGCCGTTAATAAACCCACGGCTGTTGCTGCTTGTTTTGTTTTCATCCAGTCAAAAAGAAAAAAAGAGAGATGGAGAAACTGCCCACAAAAATGCACACATGCACTCTGTGAAACAAGGAAGCAGACACATCATTACCCGACAACAGTTTGAAGGCACAAAACCTGACATGACGGGTTTGTTTTCTTCATCTTTGTCCCTCCAAAGTATGCAGGTTAATCAATAATCAATGGAAAGAATGGCTCAAAGCAAGATATGACGGCGTCTGGATGAATCGCTCCCAATCGTCACAATTAAAGCAATCATTTCAATTCGGTCTGGGCTGCTTGGTTTGGACGACACCAACATTATCAGGGCCACCCACTTATGTATGTACATATATATGTATGTATGTTTGTATGCATATATATTAGGACTAGGCGATATATCGAGATTTTAATATATATCGATATATTTTCAAACGCGATATGGTACGAGATAATATCGTTTATATCGATAAAAAAAATAAATATATATATATTTTTTTATGATTTTGATATAGCTTATTTTGTGACAAATTGACTTGAATGTTTTATTTGAGATTTGCACAAATGTTTTGTTATTTGCACACTGTCAACCTCAGTGGAAAAGTCTGCCTGTTACTGTCTACATTGTATTAATTGCACAGTGTATTTTAATTTAATTGTTATGCAGGAAAGGGATATTTGTTTTATTTCATTCAAGAAGCATTTTATTCTATATATGCAGGCAGTTTATTTTTATTTCATTTGTTTTATACATTTTGATATTGTGCAGACCTCTGTTAATAAAGGAACCTGTGTCACATTTGGCACGAGGCTTTGTATTAAAACTGATTGTTTTTTTAAGGGTTTGCCTCAGAAAAAAATGAAGCTAACAGAGATGCTATGCTATAATGCTTTGGGGGAAACCCCAATTATGGCACAGAAAAAATATCGATATATATCGAGTATCGCCATTCAGCTAGAAAATATCGAGATATGACTTTTGGTCCATATCGCCCAGCCCTAATGTATATATATATATATATATATTATATACACATACACACATTCATACAAGGTATATACATATGTATGTGCGTGTATGTAAACATCCCTGGTTCTCATTGGATGCAGATATCAAAAGCCATGCAGCACTATCACATGTTGATTCAAAATGAAAAATCATTCAGACTGATATTCAAGGATGGACTTGCTGATGATTTGTAATCACATGGTTGATCAGATTTTCCTTTTCTGTGTGTACACACCCAGTACTGCAGAGCTGTCCGCTGTATGACTCAAGATGCTCATGATTGACCTTGACAACACAGGACGTGTTTTAGAATACACACACTTCAATATAGAGAAGGCAATTTAATGTCAACTTTCAACTCATAGAGTCAGAAAAGCTAAGCAGAGCACGAGTCAGGCATGTGTTAATACAGATGTCATATGCCAGAGATACTTTAATTGATTTGATCTTGCATTTTTGGTAAGATCATTACATGAATCAATGACAGCATGAAGGTGTCTTCCCCCGCTTTATGGCTCACCCTCACTGTGTTGGCTCCCTGCGCTCCCACTGTGGAAACTGTGGCATGGATCCGAGTATCCTGGCGGAAAACTGGAAGGCGCAGCGGGAAAAGGAGGGTAGGGGAATGGCTGCCCGCCCAGAGGCCAGGGGTTGGTGCTGGGGGGTAGCGGTGCCAGAGTGTCCTGCTCAGAGCCGCCGCCACTGGATCCTTCATTTAAATTGAGTGATGCCATGTCTTGATGAGAGAAAACAGGACCATAGAGGGAGAGATTCAGCACAGTCATTCTCCTCACAAAGAAAAGATACAGACGCATTACTGAGGCATTACGAGGAGTAGCCGTACTTTGGCAGAGGTCCCCGAAGGTGTAGTAGCACTGTTCGGAGAAGGTGATCTTGTTGACGGTGTGTCTCAGGTAGCCATGTTTCAGCAGACTGCTTGCATACTTCCGTGCATCCCGTCGATCTTTAAATCCCTCCACTCTGGAGTAAAGCCAGTCTACCACATCAGCACCTGACACAGCAGTAAACACACACACGCACATGATGCTACCTGCTGATTTGTTCTGAACAGATGCTAGAAGATGCAATAGAGATGCTACGTTTGCAACTTGCAACTAATCGGACTGGGTTTCTTGTGTAGAAGTTCAGTGAGATGACTTTTGCCATGACTGATAAAGTAAACTGAATTGACAAAAACGAAAGATCCACAATACATCTGGCACATCACTTCAAAGAAAACCTCAAACCTTTATCGACAGAGCTTAGATATGTTTTTCGTACCTATGACAGCATTAGCAATGGTGATCTTCAACCACATCCTGTCTCGTATCTCCAAGCCAGAATCAGGAAGCTGCATCACCTTGACGATGGTTGCCATGTCCGTTTTACTTGCTGACAGAGGCAAGTCATCAAACTCTGATGTGTGGAAAGAGTCAAAATAAACGGATATATATATTTCATGAGAACATTTCATCTATTTTTCTCGTGAACTTAATTTCACATGTTAAAATACATCTTATTTGTGCATTTCAGACCTGCAACACATTCCTAAACAAGTTAGGACAGTAAAGCTTTCACCACTTTGTAATGTTGACATTCCTACTCAGAACATTTAAACGGTATTCTGCCATTGAGGATACCAGGCCATGAACTGTTTCCGTTGTTATTTTGTCCCATTCTATGTGCAAACATGTCTTAAGTTGTCTGAATGTGTGCAAAAGTACAGGGTCATTGCTGGGGACAAGTCAGGACGGCAGGCAGGCCGGTCCAGTACCTGGAGGGTTTTCTTTGCCAATCATGCTTTTGTAACGTGTGACTGGTGGAATTTTGCAGAAAGAAAAAGAAAAAGAAGTCCAGTTGCCTTGTTTCAAGCCTGTGAGGGTTACTGTGACCTGTATGACTGAGAGTCTCCACCAGTGTACTTGTTGATTAAGAGACGTCTGAGGAATCAGCATTCTTGCCTTTAAGTTTTAAAATTCCTCCAGGCTCCTCAAATTGTTAAATGATATTATGAATTGTAGATCAAATCTCTTCCAACCTGTCTTGGAGGAATGTTTTAGTAAATTTCAGTGATTCTCTCTCACACCTATTTTCAAGGTTGAGATTGAACGTTTGCTCCTTAAAGTTTCAGCCTTTCATGGATATTTTTGTTCTTCAGCAAATCGTCATTACAATCACCTTGTGGTATTACCTGTTTGACGTCAAGTCATTTCCTTCCCCCTCCGTTCTAAGGCTTACGTGCTGGGGTAGAAACTATTTTTGGAATGTGTCGCAGGCTTGAAATACAAACATGGATACACGGAAACTAACTGAAACTGATCAGAAAAAACATGACCTGTCTCGGGTTCCTAATGTCTGCAAATAAATCAAATCTCAGTAAATACCAGGGTAACTGGCCGTGGTGCTATGACGATAAGGATGAGGGGGGAGATGACGGTCTTTACCGTAGTGTGGGTACGGCCCCGTCAGGGCGGTTGTGTGTGAAATCCAGGCCGCGGGGTCAATGGGTCTCACCGGCTCAGCTGTTCAAATGAGAGGGAAAAAAAAGGGCATCTCGTTATAAAATCCTAGTAATTTAACACAGTCTAGTTCAGGTCTGTTCAGGGTCATGGCATCGATTACACTATTCCAAATACACATGACTGGATTAAACCTTTGATTACAACAAAGCGCTCTCACCCGACTTACCACGAGGGATCGTGAAGTAACTTCGTGGAGACGGGTCCCAACATTTGGCAACAGTAAGACTAATAGGGCTGAAGAAGAACAGAGAACAAGGGGAAATAAGGTCACAGGACTAAAAATCATCATAAGTTATGGATAACAGAAATTAATGACATCCAAAGTTTATTTTATGAATAAAACTACTGTCAACTACATGTTGTTACTATTAATTTTGCATTAGGGAAATAGGTGAAATCCTTTTAGCTTTCAATTGGACAACATGAATCATCAACTGAATGAAAGGCGAGGTATTTTTGCCAAGAAAAGTATTTTATACTTCTCCCTGCTAATCGCTGAATATTTCTATATATATTATATATATATATATTTCTATATATATCTAAGTGAACGTGTCCTGAATATTTCATTATCATGCTGCTGAGTGTTGGTATATAAAGCCTAATGCTCAATCAGGTTGTACAATCTGCAGATCATCGCTCTAAAATTCCACTTTTTACATCAAATTAAGAGATGGGCCTGAAATCTGGCCACAAATATACTTTTCTGAAATCAGTCTGTCTTTCTCAACAAGATTTCTACAACTCACTAAATCCTCTGAATGTTCATGCAGCACTCGGCCCGATTAGCACGTGGGTTTGAAGTGTAACATTACACCTCTCAAATGCTACGTGAGCTTATTGTGCCTACCCGGTTTTGGAAACAATTTCTCGTAGGATCCTCACAGCATCATCGTTGCTCATGTTCTCAAAGTTGACGTCATTCACCTGGTTAACACACATAACAAGCCATTATATCAAAGGGCATCACTTCACATACAGAGAATGCGTGTGCATGTGTGTGTGTTTGATGACTAGAATATTAGTTTGGAGCTCTGGAGAGGACTCAGATGTGTTTATGCTCTTATACTTTGCACACCATAATCTCTGCTGAACTCTTAGGTCTTTAAATTCCTGTAAATCCAAAGCTGCTTGCTAAATTATACACATGGATGGTCATACATTGTCAAAGGAGCAGCGGCACATTGCAGTCAGCTATCATGAGTTTCTTAGTATACAGTACGTATTGGCAAAGATTTGTCATACAGACGTAAAAATGACAAAAACAGGAAACAAAACTTTGACATAAGAGTCTCACGAGGAAGTGATTATAACGTGGTTATTAACAGACCACAAAAACACAAACAGATAAGCAGTCAGTGTCAGCCTGTCAGTTTTGATGGAGTCAAACAGCAACAGCAGAGGTGTTGTGATTCCACCCAGAATATTGACATTTAACACAAAAAACACAAGATGATGAAGAACATGAAAAACAAGCCGTTGTCATGTGTAAAGCTGCACCTGCAGGAGCATGTCTCCGGGTTCTATCCGGCCGTCAGCAGCCACCGCTCCTCCCTTCATGATGGAGCCGATGTAAATGCCGCCATCGCCCCGGTCGTTACTCTGGCCGACAATACTGATACCCAGGAAATTGTACTTCTCTGTCAGGGTTTGAAGAAGGGAAAGAGAAAGGTTAACTCCGCTGTTAAAGAGATTAAATCAAAAATCTAATTCTGTTGGAGAATAAATGATAAAATAATGTTTAAGGGTGTGTGCGGTTTACCCATGTTGAGTGTGACGGTGATGATGTTGAGGCTCATGGTGGAGTCTGTTATACTGCTGAAGGATGAAGACTGGGGAAGCAGGGAGATTTGCAGTGAGCTCATTGTAAATAAAAGCGACATGAAGTCGATACCAATCAGCGCTCTCATCTGTTTCAGCGTCATTGGCAATTTAGGTAGAGACAGTGACGTGTGTTAGAAGTGTGTACCCGGTCCATCTTGGCCACTTTGTGCCTCCGTCGGCGTCGCTTGTGTCTGCGCATGAGGTGTGAAGAAGAACTCTGCTCTGTGGAACTGCTGAGCCTGAAACGCAGAAAGATAGAGGGAGATTAGAAGCACGGGGGGAAACGAGGAGATAAAAACAGGTTTTCAATCATTTCTGCATATTTGGAAGAGCTCAGTGAGGGGAGAGATCTGACATTTAATAGGGAATATTTGCACACTGTCCAATGCTGATACTAACAGAGCCAGTTCCTGTGAGCACAGACAAATGTTTCCATTACATTTCAACGACATATTAAAATCAGAAATGATTCCAATTGGATGATTTAGCACCAGTGGATTCTGACCAGCAATAATGCACTAGGGATGGGCGGTATGGACTAAAAAATTAATCACCATAATTTCTGGCATTTATCCCGATAACGATAAAAATTACGATAAAAAAAATACCAATTCAACTCCACCTTTGTAACTATAAATCTATCACCACATTCAGTCTTTGGAGCCCCCAAAACACTGCTCTAAAAGAATACTAAATGCTACTAAACTACACCAATTAAATTGAATTAATAAAAACCAATTAAATGAGTTACACCTGTACTGCCAAACTTTAATGACTCAGATCCGCCATGTTTGTTACACAAAAACGACATCAATGGGAATTTATCCTTTTTCTTTCTTTCTTTCTTTCTTTCTTTCTTTCTTTCTTTCTTTCTTTCTTTCTTTCTTTCTTTCTTTCTTTCTTTCTTTCTTTCTTTCTTTCTTTCTTTCTTTCTGGCTCATTTCTTTCTTTCTTCCTTTCTTCCTTCCTTCACGTATGTTGTGCGTGGATTTAACACAGAACCATAAATCTGACTTTACACAAAAACGTCATCAACGGGAATTTATCGTTTTTTTTTTTTGTTTTTGTTTTTTGTTTTTTTTGTTTTTTTTTTAACCTTGTCTGCACACATATTAATGATTGATACCGTGACGGGAGAAACCAAAGGTATATATATGTGCATTATTACTATATTTAATATATATACATATATATACACATACATATGCATACACATACATAAATATACACATACAAACCCAGTGATTTTTTTTTTTTTTTTTTTTTTTGAATTTATCGTTTTTACCGCAAGATGACAAACTCTTACCGTGGGGAATTCTTTTGACGGTATATCGTGAACGCTAAAATATCGCCCAATCCTAATAAGCACAAATAAATCCTTCTCAGAGCTACAGAGTGTGAGTGTTTGGACGGCAGAGCAGCAGATGCTGATGTTGGGTAGAGTGTTACCTGCTAGCATCTTCGTCTTCCTCACTGTCAACAAATGAGCTGGACTCCAGCTCGCTGCTCATTACTGAGGCGCTGTCGTAACCCATGGCTGAGTCCCGGGCAGTTCGCTCCGACTTAGAGTGGCCGTTGATGCGGGGGACTGTGGTGAGAGAGAGCAGAGGAGCAATGACAGGAGCTGGTGTTGCTGGCTGCACGGTAAGATCAGGACGCGAGGAAACAACCAGGAGGGGTCAGAGTTGGGGAGAGTGACAGAATGTCAAAGGGAGTAACAGCAACATAAATTATTTATTTATTTATTTCGATCATGTGCTCAATATGGTACACTCATTCATAGCATATCGTGTAATCATTTGGATCAAAAAGGAATAGGCTGAAGCTCTGAGCTTATAAATACCTACCCTTTAACCTTCTCATTATTATTATTTACACTTTCGACAACAAATGCTTTCTAGCACTTCCACCCAAAAAAGAAGCAGACACAAAACACAAAAAAAATATATGTAACAACAAAGAACCAGTAAGAAAAGAAAAAAGGAAAAATAAATAATAAATAGTCCCGATTAAAACAAGGACAAAAAGATCAGTAATTATTACCTGCATAATTCCATAATTCTTTCTCTTGCATCTTATTCTTCAATCTTGTTGGTATTTACCAATCATGGTGTGATTTAAACTATTTTTAAACTGTATGATGTTTTTACTTTGTTTAAGATTATCTGGCAAGCTATTCCACAACTTAGCCCCTGTAACTGAATACTTTTAAGTGTTGTTTTAACTGTTGGTTGTTTGAGATTATGTTCCCCCCTTAACTCATATTGCCCATCTCTATCCTTAAACAGGTTTTGTATGTGCCAGGGGAGTGACTTATTCTTTGCTTTGTATATATATATATTTGTATATATTTATGTAAATAAACCCGAGTGGGACTTTAATCTGTGATAACTCTGATGATCTCCACAAACATAAACTCTTTCAGTCCAGAGCCTAACTGTGCAGAGCTCTGCATAGACTGACTTCCAAAAATGGCGATTTCCATACGTACATTGCAGGTGAGGTGGTGCGGTCGCAGGGTAACAACGGATTGGCTGGAAAGGCCTCTTGAGGCGAAGAGGGTGTGGTCGCCAACGGATTTGCCCTGAGCAAGCAAAGCATTCCAGCAGCGCAGGGGTTTCCATGGCTAGCTCCGCCCACGCTGTGCTCTTATGAAATCTGGCACTACTGCACTTAAACACTCAGCAAGCAGAGCGACTTGACATTCACTGTCATCGGGATTATTATATCCTGCGCTAAGATGACTCCCGCCAGACAGAAAAAAAAAAAAAAAAAACTAAGTGTGCAGGTTCACCGAGCCAGACTGAAAATGTGTGACTTTGAGCCGTGCTCTGCTTGTTAGCTGCTCTTTAAAAACCTGTTTGAGCCCCAGACAGTCTCAGCCCAGCAGCTGGCTGATCACAGCCCTCGCAGCTTATCTACGACAGAGACAGTGACAATAGTGGACAATAAGAATAAAGTATTCTAAACGTGCAAGTAATTCACAACAAGAAGTGATAATTATGAGTCAAACAGCAAAGTCAGTCTTCTACTGAACATGTGAAACTCTGAATCATGACCTTTACAGAAGTTGTGATGCATCTATTTAAAAAAAAAAAAATGCAAGAAAACCCATGATCCAAAAATAAGTCAAATATTACATTTTGCAACAATCTAAATAAGTTACTTCTGCTTTGTGATGAGAGAATACTGCAGAGACAGCATTCATCTAGAATAATAATAATAAAAGCTCTAGAGCGTAAGCCCTTCCGTTTTCTGTAACTTCCCGGAACTTTGAAATGACAGAAATAAAATCCACATTAGACTGACTACCAAATAAAAATCAACCGTATCAAATTACATATTCAAGTAGCAATTATTATGGAACATTAAACGACAAATTCTCACCACAGCCGACCGTGTGCCTTCATCCCGTGCACAGACAAAGTGAGCTAAGAATGAGTAGAAAGTATTCCCTCCTCCCTCTCTGCCACAGCACGCAACCATACAGTAGAGTGACTTCTAATCTACGACCGACCAATCACAGGATGGGATTCTCCACCACAGACAGATAATATGGGATTTGAGATGATGTTCTGCCCTCTTCTCTCTCCCTTTCTCAGGTGAAAAAACCATCAGGTTATTAAAAGCCACAAACGTTTCCAGAGATGTCATGCACATTTGAAAACGTCTGTCACGACAGAGGACGGTTTAAGTTCACCAGCTGTTTGTTTTCTCCCCGTCTGTTTTGTGTTAATGCTTTGATACAAGCATAAGCACTTTGGCTTTTTCTATGTCTTCTTTGACCTTAATCCTGGCAGCAATGGAAATATCACAGTGATTCTTTCTTCCTACATGATCTCTGTGACCTGGCAGACACAGAAAAGAGCATTCCCTGTATTCCACGTTGCCTTCCTGGTCGTACACCTGTTAACGCTCTTTAAATGTTCTGCTTCATTCATCCTCAACTGCAACGGAACGCAAGGCAAACAAGAATGGATTTGTGTCCCAGGTTTGTACACTTGAAGTCCTCCCTGCGTGTGTGCGTTCCCACGCAGAGACAGTGTTACTTTGTGCGAGTGTATAAGGTGACAGGGGAATTCCTGCTGCTGCTGATGCTGCAGGCAGCGAGGGACAGGGGGACGGGGGCACAGGGGCACGGAGGCGGCGCTACGCGCTCCTTCTTCCTAGCCTTCTCAATGAACCAAACTGAATTACACTTCACCGGGCGCCGCTTGCCGGATTTATGAGCCTCAGAATTGCCGGTGGGTCAGGAGGGACCCACCCTGCTCTCCTGTTGGTTTCACTCAATTACTGCAGACAAGCCACAAGGCTACGAGATGTGAGGCTAAGGAGGCAGAACGAGCGCCTGTGGATTTGATGGAGATGAAGTGATCTTTAAGTAATTGCGACAGTGTTTACCTTCTGATGAGGATGGAGAACAACTCATACGTTGCTGCATTTCGTCACATTCCTACTAGGGCTGTTCGATTTTGCCCAAAAATAAAATCTCGATTTTTTTCTCTCAAAAACCGATTTTCGATTACGATTACGATTATTTTGTGAATTGACAAAAGGCAAAAAAATGATTTCAAATATGCAGTTTTTTATTGAAGATTTGCCCCATTGGGCTTTAAGTGCAAACTTTGCTCTTATTAAACCAAAAATGAATGAATAAAGTGCAAAACTCTGTAAAATAAGTTGAAAAAAAGTTTTAAAAAATATAATAAAATATAAAGTTTTATCTCTGAAAAAAAAATCAGCAAATCAGCACTTGCAAACATACAGTAAGTTATATTTCCAATTAAATAAAACAAGACATTTTCTAATTAAACTAAACTGGGTCTTTGCATGCTAAATAATAATGCAACCCATGAAGGAGGTAGAGGTGTGTAATGTCAGTCATTACATTTGCTATTCACATTTGCAAGTTTTTTGCCGGTCTACCGCATCTGGCTTGAGGGATGCCCGGTGGCATGTTACAACGCCCCCTCCTACACTAAAGAGCCTCTCCCATGGGGCACTTGTCGCAGGTATTGAGAGGTATTTCCATCAATCATTAATATGGTATCAATCATTAATATGTGTGCAGACAAGGTTAAAAAAATAAAAAAATAAATAAAAAAATTAAAAAAAAATAAGTGAAAAATCGATTTTACGATTTTCACGTTTTAACATCGTTCTAATTACATAATCGCGATTACGATTTAAAATCGATTAATCAAACAGCCCTAATTCCTACCCGTAAACTACAGATGCTCATGTCTGTGTCTTGACTTGTGCCAAGTAGAGATCACCATCATGAGATGCACCAGTACTCTTGATTAAGTCGTTAAATATGAGCATGCAGTCAGACAGCTACGGCACAGTTTCATGTGTTTCCTGTTTGTGGTGCAGTTACAGCCCTTCCTACAACCCCAGCCTGATGCCATGCTCTGTGATACTAATTGCAGCACATAAATTAATGAGTATTTGGTTAATGATCCTGCAGCGCAGGATGCAAAGAGCCAGGCTCGCTGTGAGGAGAGAACAGGAGGGGACCAGACGCAGATCAGCGGCGCTAACTGTTTTAGCTGTAAATAAAAACCCCAGTGCAAGCAGCAGAATGGGTTTGGGTGCTTCCTGTGATAAAAGCAACCTGTTTTGTGTAAATGATCATCTCAACATAGATGTTTTTAATGTATTTTCCTCATAGACTGTATTATCGTGACTCCATTTATATTTCGACAATAGCTGCAGCAGATGTCTCTCTGACATTTCCCCAAAGCACCACTGTGCCCTGACAGGGTATAATCATCCTCGACGACTAAGAGGGTGACTTGCGAGAAGAAAACACCCTCTGTCCATAAACCTTAGCCACACACGGGAGGCAGGGGAACACTGGGAAAGACGGTAAATTCCACTTAGTGAACTCATTCACTTCTTATTTTCTTTATTCTAAGAGTTGATATGTGTCTCTTGGTTTGGCATGGTAAACACCACTGTGTCCCCAGGGCCTCTATCTTATAGCATGTCTACTGCCTGACTATAGTTTTCTTGTGAGCAAGTACGAGAGTTAAATGAAGAGGTACTGAAATGTAGCGATGTTGTGAGGACGAGATAATTGGATTTATTTTCTGCTGTTTTTTGGATCCATCTGTTCCCGGCTGATAATACTCACGCTCGGTTTCTCGGGCTCTCCTGCGCGCGCGCTCTCTCTCTCGTTCTCTGCGGTGGCTCAGGAGAGACTCCGTCCCCGTCTCTGTGTCCAGGCCGTCGCGGCTGCTCACTGCATTGGCGCTGCAACACACGCGTGGGAAAGCTTCAGTCAGATCTAAAATCATGCACAAAACACACTCCCTCTATTTATGTCTCTGTCAGATGAAGTGTTAAAACTCATTTCTCCAGCCAGCCCGCATCCAACGCTGCTGCACATAATCCACAGTGCAATTCTCTCCGTTAAAATATGTGTTTGCCTGCCTCTCAGCTTTAGGGAAGTTATGAAACTGATATCATGTCTCTGCTTCAAATTCAGTCCCTCCAGCCAAAATATAGCAGTTGCTTTGTTCCTTGGTATGTGATGCATTTTCCACTAAGTGTCATTAATGACCAGATACCCTGAGAGGGGAGACATTGTGGACAATACAAGCATTAATGAGAGCTATTGAAAGCCCAGATGGTGCCTGAAGCATGACTGGGAGGGAGACAGAGAGTGGACAATGAAAGATTGCATAAAAAGTGAGAGGTGGCAGATCAGGTGTGAGCCTAGCAATGAGCTCTGCCGTGCACTTAAGGTCCGGGAGCAGCGTGAGGGTTGTGGAGGGGCTGGCAGGTGGCAGATTGTTAATCTGTCAGAGGGCTGGAAACCCGGTGGCCCCAGGCACCGAAGTTAAGGGACTTACACCAGCACCGGGCTGCGAGGAAACCCGAAGCTGGTGAGAATTCTGCCCGGTCTTGTCAAGCCTGTCACACACACTTAGGCATGTGAGCAACATCTAGCTTACAAGCGCGTGAAGGACCAAAACTCGATTTCGTGCATGTATTCATGCTTTTGCTCAAATGGCAGCTCTCACCTGCAAATGGTTGCATGTTGACAGCATCTAAACTAAAGAGGCATGATATGGAAACATGTGCGTGAACATCGCTGGCTCTTGTTTAAAAACACTGCTCATCATACCTCAGCAGCAGTGTGAGTTTGATCCATGCAAATTAAATCCCAACGAGCAGACAGGATGCTGTGTCTGCCGTGTTCACTCAGCGGGATAAAGTGTTTAATGGGGCATGCTTACACGCTTCTGCTGCAAAGTACAGATGGTTTGCACCTGGGCACGACTTCAGGTCAGTGCACGTATGCAAATATGACTGAAGACGTGCCGTTTTTTGGATGCATTTTTTTATCAAAAGTGATTGGACAGCAATGTGATGATGGATGCAGCAGCGGCCGCCCGTCTGTGAGGCTGTCGGTGGCTGCTGATCTGAGGAGAGATTATCCGGGAGGCAGGGCTGCAGCTGTGAACAAATGCCACCCCCCTTTTAATTCCCCTTCTCCCAACTGCTGCCAATCGTCCATTCCTCCCTCTTGGGAAAGAAAGAGGTGCGTGCTTTAATCCGGATTACCAAGCAGAGGCACATCAGTTGTGTCCATTCACAGCCCCAAAACACCTATTCTTCAAATACAGCCATTCATGCTGACAAACACATGAAATGCATGAATAAAGCACAAAGAGAAAATGAAGGGGTAATGATATTCTAGCTATTTACAGAGAATGGTAAAGGGTGGAAGACTGGATTCATTTCAGAGAGAGGGGAGGAGCACTATAGGGAATACACTACGCTGTTTCTCAAAGAGAAAAAAGCCTGCCCGTCCGACCTAAAGAGAAAGGGAGAGTGAGGGAGGGGGGGAAGGGAAATGACGTGAGGCCAGGGGCCGGCACACACCGCCGCTTCACCCCACAAGGTGGCAGCAGTGAATGCTGGCTGGGAACAATAAAAGCATCAGAACAGTTGACAGGCAAACAGCGGGAAGCAGTCCACAGAGGGCGAACCTGAGCTGAAATGTCAAACACTGGAAAGAGAGGTACACCCAGACATGACAGATTGCATGTTCTCAGTATAGACCCAGCCATATTGCCCTAATGCTGAAATGGCAACAACCCTCGCCTTTACTGCCCTCCCAGCTATATTTAGCAAAGAGACCTGTCCTTGGCTGGTGCAGTGATAATTTATAATATGGCAGTTTTAAGCGTTGGTGACCGGTAACCTACAGTCAAGCTGTGAAGAAAATCTCTATTTGTGACATTTGAAGCATCGATGTGTTTTTCGGGGGCCATGCATGCCTTTATTAAGCGAGTATGGATGAATGCTCCGAGTGACTGAACACACTGAATTTCACTGAGTGCAAGTATTTGCCTGAAGATGTTTCTGCTGCAACGGCTATTTCAAGAATGAGCAGCACTGTCGGCACACACATCATGTTTGCATAGATGGACAGACTAATGCCTCTCTCTATGGTCGTGTGAGAGTGAAGGGTGCATGCTCCAACACTCCAGCTTTAGCTAATGCTGCTTCAACACGCCGGCCGTGCAGCCACCTACACCTCCCGTGCGGGCCGATGATGATGATGATGTTGATGGCTCTCTTTGCTGAACTATCCACATTTTAATTAGCTCACATTGCACAATGCAGAATGAAAACAGGCTGTGTGCGCAGAACTGTGCGCTCGAAAAAACATCTGCCAACACGCCTGGGTGTAACAGTGCGTCTATGACTACTTACTGAAAGGAGGGGGGCCGTGAGTCTCCGATGCCCCCTGTCCTCTCCAGGGGAGGGGGGAGGTCTGGGTGGCTCTCCGTACATTGGGATCCTCCATCGGAGTGTGCACTCTCTGCCAGGACCAACTGAGGAAGAGCAGTTGAAGTAAATACGATTGAATTTAGCTAGAAGATGCAGTTGCAATTCTTTGGCATCCTTGGAAGATTAATTTAATCTGATTTAATTTAATTATAGAGAAGTATGATATTGATAACCATGTCTATTTTTTTAGGGTTCCTCTTATGTCTGTTTATTTTAAATTTTTATTTATTTATCTTTTTTTTTGTTTTTTTTTGTTTTGTGTGTCCTGTATTTTATTTTATTACTTTATTTTTCCTATTATTATTGTCTTCAGTCAGAGTTTGATTGGTAATTGGTACTTACTTTGGGACCTGTTTACAATTACGTATTTTGCAGTGTGTGTGTTTTGGGGTGTTTGTTATGTTAAGTTTTGTGTCCTTATTTATTTTACTTGTCTTTTTTTGTGTGTGTGGTAAAATATAAAACGGGGTATTCTGTCGAACCCTTTAAAAAAATGTTTTATTGTGTAATATGCATTACATGGACTACCCAATAAAGAAACATGAAAAAAAAAAGAAGATGCAGTTGTCTTAATGTATAAACAGGAGATCAAGAACAATTGATGTACACTATGTGCAAAATCAACCGTAAACATACATAGTGAGGAAGGAAGATGCTTCAGGAGCACAAGTTACCATGAAAACTATCATATGCTGCAAAGAAGCTTTGCTGTGGTTAAACAACCTGAGACACATTGTAAACACCACAGAAGCTGCAGAGAAAGCACAGCGCAGAGTAATCTGACAGTACAAAGGAGGATGCACAATGAGCATCCTTTTATCTTTGTCACAATAATGAAAGTTAAAGCAGACACCACTGCACAGACCAACAAGTTTGTGGACTATGATTGGTGTAATTGGAGCTTTGGAATTGACAGGCGTCACCGTGATGTCACTGGATTCTTAGTGGGCTACTCTTTGGTGGTCCTTTTGAAGAACGCTCATTTTCGGCTGTGCCTGCTGCATATGTTTGACTTCAAAATGTGCACAGTCTCTCTCTTCTTCTTCAGTTTTGTGGATAACTACATCATAAAAGCATTTTTCCTTCATTAACTCTGACAGTATTACCACAAAAAAACTTGAAGGGGTGCACTGATCAATTAACAGGTTTGTCTTTTTCTCCAATGAAAACATACCGTCAGAGTTCTTGTTTTAAAGCTGTCGACAGCCTTCCATGATTGAATGAACAAACCTCAACATGGGACTAGTGAATTAGCTCACTGATATTGACAGAGCTGTGAATCTGTCGTGTCCTGCAAAGGTGTACCTCGCCTCTTGGTAAATATCTACTGGGATAAACTCCAAACAGCAGTATCCTAAATGCACGTATAGGGAATCAATTAATGGATTATGTGCAGTGAATGTGATTCTCATATTGATTATGCCTTCAAAGCATCTAAATAGGGTCAACATTGATTACTTTTAAAATGAATATTTTCCTTGTTTGCTTTTAATTAAGTTTTAAACAAAAATTTGGTTGAAAAATTCATTTTGACATTGTTTCAATATTCATTTTCATACATTTAAAAATGAAAAATACAGTACATATATGCTGTATACTGTACAGAACAACCTTGAGGAGTCCTTGGGCTAGGAAGGCGCTATATAACTACGTTGCTGTGATTGTTTATACAGCTATAGATCGGTGCCTATCAAATTAAGGACAATGACAGATAATGACTGGATACTTTTTCTAGAAGGAAGAAATCATTTCAGACCTGGGACTGTGATGTTTCATTAGTAGCTGAAATGTCACAAATAAACATCCATCCCTGCCTTATCTGGACCCGCTTCTTCCTTTTCAGGGTCATGGGATAAACAAAACATTTTACTGATTAATTCAAAATTTGAATGAAATGATTTATCAATCCTTTCACCCTTCAGCACATGTTGATTGTACACAGTTGTAAAACAAAATACACGAACACCTCACATGCAAAACGTGACTGCTGAAGTCAGCGGCTCACTTAAAGCTCTTATTGTGAAAGGGTGTTCCAGTTAAAAATGCCCAGAGGACTCTGGTTTAAATAATGAATCAAGAGGATACATGACCTTTAAAGTCTATCGTTTGTTTGAATAAAGGTGTCAACCTTACAACGCAATAAAAGTCATTTCTTGAATCATGAGGATAATGAATTTAAACCAACTGGTTGTTGAGACCAACAGTGAGATCACATTTGACAATGAGTCAAGGCGTCTCCTCCTGTTGTCAGAGTATTGACACTAATTAAGAGGTATTGATCAAGACTGTCTCTAACAAGTGCACAGACAGCGCTGTGTGGTTAATTCTGACCTCTGACCTCCCTGTGGAGGGAAGCTCGCAAAATAATGACTTTCCTCTGAGCGATCAATACAGTAAAAAAAATCTCTGCTATGAGGCATTATTAAAAAAAGAAAAGACAAAAAGTAGATTGAATAACACAACCAGTCAAACTAAATCATATATCCTAGCTCTTAGTTTTAGATCGATATTGGACGGCAGAGCTTTAACCTGAGACCTCTGTCTTGACTGAGAACGCAGTGATTGAGATGTAAACC
Source organism: Cololabis saira (assembly GCF_033807715.1). NCBI lineage: Eukaryota > Metazoa > Chordata > Actinopteri > Beloniformes > Belonidae > Cololabis > Cololabis saira. The sequence continues at coordinate 11,618,266 of NC_084598.1, forward strand.
CCCCCAACACCGCCAGACCGCCAGGCTTTATTGCCCCCATAAGGAATCTTGTTGTCCATAATAACAAAATACTACCAAGCTCAATGGAGTAAGTAACCATCAAATTTCAGGAGATGGACTTCTCATTTTAGTCGTCTTAAATGTACTTCGAGTAGGGCTGGGCGATATGGACCAAAAGTCATATCTGGATATTTTCTAGCTAAATGGCGATACTCGATATATATCGATATTTTTTCTGTGCCATAATTGGGGTTTCCCCAAAGCATTATAGCATAGCATCTCTGTTAGCTTCATTTTATTCTGAGGCAAACCCTTAAAAAACAGTCAGTTTTAATACAAAGCCTCGTGCCAAATGTCACACAGGTTCCTTTATTAACAGAGGTCTGCACAATATCAAAATGTATAAAACAAATGAAATAAAAATAAACTGCCTGCATATATAGAATAAAAATGCTTCTTGAATAAAATAAAACAAATATCCCTTTCCTGCATAACAATTAAATTAAAATACACTGTAATTAATACAATGTAGACAGTAACAGGCAGACTTTTCCACTGAGGTTGACAGTTGTGCAAATAACAAAACATTTGTGCAAATCTCAAATAAAACATTCAAGTCAATTTGTCACAAAATAAGCTATATCAAAATCATTAAAAAAAAAAAAATGTAAAAAAAAAATAAAAAAAAATAAAATAAAATTGATATAAACGATATTGTCTCGTACCATATCGTGTTTGAAAATATATCGATATATATTAAAATCTCGATATATCGCCCAGCCCTAACTTCGAGTATTTCGCAATGGAGGTCAAGTTTATCTGTTGTATTTATTTACTCTATAGCTGAACCGTGAGAGCAAGTGTTTAAAATCGTTTGTTGAGGTGTCACATGGCCGCATTTACTCAAACTAAGTGTGCTCCACAAATGTTTAGGCAGAACTGAGGTAAGGGAAGAGTGGCAGTACGGCTCCAGCATCCCTCTCACTCACCCACGACACGACTCTCCCGTTGAAGCACGGCAGCTTGGCGTTGTCATCGGAAATCTCTTCTTTGACGACCCTGGGGAGCAGGCAGACAGATACGGTCAGGCTAAGCAGCCTGGGGAAGGCACGCCTTCCTTCTCTGCATCGTTGGGATGCACAGCAGAGAAGTATTCACATGTTCAGCATTGCCCCCATTAGCTTGATACCTTTGAGAGCGCTGTAAAGCTTTGCATAGCAGCAGGGACGCTGCTCTCAGTCTGGATCAGAGATCCACGGACACAAGCACAGTTACACTAAGCACGGCAATGAAATACAGAAAATCAACCTGGCAAAGTTAAATATAGGGAAAAAAGTATAATAAAAAAAAAAACATTTGCAAGTGTAGGTTTCATAAAGAGCCATGACAGACAGCGTCAGAAGCGTCTGTACTACGACAGCAGGACGCCGAGGCACCAACGTGTATCAGTAAAGTCATCTAGTGTAAGATCCTCCCTCTGCACCTTGGTCTTCGGCTGTAAATTCCCCGCAGAAATACCTCCCAGTTACCCTTTGACCTGCTGGGACACCGTTCAGCTGCGGCCTGTCACCACACCTGCTGGGCTCGTGTCACGTGGACGCAGTCTGGAGTCCACCACGGAGACATAGATGAACAAGCAAACACACTGCACGCTGCAGGGTCACGGAGCTGTGGCATCCTGATGTATTTACCAGTTTCTTCTATAACTCCCCCGCATGACTCCGTGTGCATCGCCTGCTTTTTTGTTGCCGAGGATTTTCCCTGAACCGAATAATAAAAGCAAGCATTTGTGGAGATCTCACATTAGTTTTTTGGCTTTGAACATGGCACATAAAAAGGGAGAAGCGTGACTTGAGAGCAGCAGGAAATCCTAAGAAAATTTTATGCAGGGGTGTCTCTGGCAGAGACTTTATAGCTTTTTTTTTTTTTCTTTCCACTTCTTGTTTGCCAGAATGTCCCTGCTAGTGAAATGATTAGCCAAGCTACTTGTGTTTCTGTGTGCTGCTGCTATGGGAGCTGCATAGCTGGGAGTGGTGGACAGAGATAACGTAGCCTTGTGGCTGGAACGGACGGCCGCAGAGTCCGCTACTGTGGCATGTTTCACCTCAGGGAGGAAAAGGGAGGGAGGTGAGGGCGGATTCTGCTGCTTGTTAGGTAGGAAGTGTTTGCATCCTCTCTGCCGAGCCGCACGGCCAGCTGTAAGGTGACTTATGAGGATGTGGGAGTGGTTTGTACAAATAACATAGCAGCTATGCTTCTTCCTAATGTTTCACAGGAAATTCTTCCAGTCGCATTATGTTTTTTTTTTTCCTGCAATTTCTGAAAGACCTTGGTGTATACATCCCATAAACATCTGTCCTTATTGTAAGAAGTGACACCGTAGGGGCAAAGTGATTAGAGGGTGACGTCTTTAACAGCTTCAACGCACACACACTGAAATGTAGACACACATATAAATACCGCGAGCCATGTCTGGGGAGGCATGTGCGCCGTATGTGTGCCGCTGTCACAGATCTCGCCTCTGAGAGCTTAAATAGGTCTTAACAGATTTCACAGGATAATGATACAAGATTTACCCTGATGATCGCCGAATAGTCCGCTGTTGGAGATATTTGTGTAGCTGGGGAAGATTAGACGTGTTTGTTTATGCTTTGAAACACAGAGGAGGGCTGGGGAACTTAGGGGCAAAGCCAAAAACCTGAGGCAGGAGAAGCCAGTTCACACCAGCCAGCAGCCCCAGGACTTTGTTGGGCTTATGCTAATGATAAAATAAAAGCAAAACATTTGTTGTATAGTAAGATTGTCAATAGTTATCACCCAGAATCTCACTATAGATAAACTGTTCAATATAGGTTTAACCACGCTGAAAGTAGTTAATATGAGTAGGAATGCTGTTAATTACACAATATTAACAGTATTGCAACCAAAAAGTTGAGCCCTTTCAGGCCTTTTCAGGTCATAATGTGACCGGTGTCTCAGGAAAGCCAGGAAAATCATCAAGGACCCATCTCACCCCGGACACTCACTCTTTGAACTGTTGCCATCAGGCAGACGTTTCAGGACACTGAAATCACGCACAAACCGACTCAAGAACAGTTTCTATGCCAGAGCCTTAACTACACTCAATACTGCTAAATACTCAAACTGACTTTTTCCATGTGCAATACTGACCGAACCGTGCAATACCTGCCATAGAATCGTGCAATACCTGTATGTTGTCTTCCTGTTTGTGTCCTTTTAGAGAGTATTTATTTTTATAGTTGTTGTTTTAATATATCTATTTTTTTTTTTTAACCATGCACCTTAAAGATAGCATCCAATTTTGTTGTACCTGTAAAAATGACAATAAAGACATTCTAATTCTAATTCTATAATGGTAGTTTATGACACATTTGATCAAATCATTACCGCAGTTGCTGTTGCCGTTTTATCACCTAATATCATATCACATTCAAATCGGTCACAATCATCGGGCTGCAAAAGTGAGTAGAGAGGCAGGATGGCATCTGTGCAAAAAGCAGTGGATTTTGGTCCTGCGACTACAAAGGCTCAGCATCACTTTCTCGGCAGAACAAAGATCCCCCTACCAGCAGCCTATTTTCCGAGGCACAAACAAGCCTGTTTCTTTCAGGCCTTCGGCTTGGCTGCTTCCTCGGCTCCACACTGCTCTGTGACTTGCATTACAGTGAGGTCTCAAACCCACTCACCTCCACAAGCCGCGGCCGAGTGCCGCATTGTCACCTTGAAGTTTACGAAAAAGCCCAGTAGAATGCTTCACAACAAATCAGCCTCTAGTAACTGTCTCATGAATATAGATGGATACACAAACATCACTGGGGAAAAAAAAAAAAAAAAAAAAAAAAAATCAACGAATGCGGTCTGTGTTAGACATATTTATTGTTTAATTTGCTGTTTTCTGATGTGTAAATGGAAACGCCACAGTCCCTGGTTGAATGATTTTCATGTGAGTCCACGGAGACCTAAAATGGCATGTTCCCTTGCAGTGATCTCAGCCACTGGAGGTGCAAACCATTTATCAAATTTGTGTGACCACTGCTTAAAGAGCTGATATGGTCAGCTCAAATATTGTTTTGCAATCCCTTAAGAAAATGCCCCCCCCCCCCCCCCCCTCCTGCACAACAGGGGGTCTACTACAGAGGACCCAGCACCGACTGCTCATTTGCATTTCAAACACTGACTATAACTGCAAGGGATTTGATGTTTTCCCTCTCTGCTCAGCAGTCTTATTGCTCGGTGGCTAATTCTCCAGCAGCCATACTGTCTGTCTGTCTGCAGCAGAGCCAGCACGGCTGCCACAAAGCGCCGCTTTCCTCTTTGCCTTTGACTGGGTTTGCTTCCATACTGTGCCAGTGCCATACGGCACTCATGGAGACCCAAAAATTCACCCCAAACTCAAAGGCAGGAATGCTTTTTGATGACTATTATGATCTGGGTTTTCGCAGCGCTTTGTGAAAATACAGCACTGGTCAGTTGATAATATTGATTATGATTTGCTGATGCACGAATGGCTACCCAATGTAGCAGTGTGCTCGGCAACTTGAAGTCATTTCACCATGTGGAGAATGCAAACACGCTTTGTTTGTTTCCATAATCTGCTTGTGGATCACCTGAGGCCCAGCGAGCAGCCCGGCCAGCAGTGTGAGACAGGCAGGAAGCCAGAGCTGTGGACAAAGTGGCCCACCAAGACCAGACCACCACCAGGAAGAGCCAGTTTCCCCCCCACAAGGTCAAACTGTAGTTGAACGGCGTGACGTCTGACTCCGCAGACACCGCCGGTGCATTTCCTCCACGCTTGTTTGCATTTACACCGCTCCACATTAATGCTGGTGAGCCAGCGAGCGTACGACTGCTCGGACGGGAATGAGATCAGGCTCTGACACAAATATGTCATCCTTGGCAGAGGCCTGACACAAGCAGATCGCACTGACCAGGAGAACTGGAGAGGTTTCGAGACCTTATGAGACTCCTGGAAAATCAGGATGGGATTACAAAGAGGAAAAAAAAAAAAAGAGAAAAAGACAGGAAAGAGGGAGGAAATATTTCTGTTATTTGCAACAGCCAGCAAGCAGGGTAGAATAAGAGGTAGTTCTGCTCACTTCCTGGGGTAGAATTCAGCACAAATGTTGCCATTTTGCCTGCATCTGTATCCCACATACTGCATTTCATTACACAAAAAAAACGTATTTACAGATATAGTATGTCACTAAAAGGCTA